>NC_073693.1:35808529-35964961 GCF_029784155.1 Uranotaenia lowii
TCCAGTTTTGCACCAGGTCACGACAAGTTTTGCAAATTTTGCTGTCATTTTTAGAAGTTTATGCGCTCAGTTTTGCATCCGTGATTCCCCAGATTTGATTTAAAATGGACGGTGGAACACTGAAGATTCGTTTGATCGAGGTAGCAAAACACTGACGACAAATTATGTTCGTTCTAGTATGGTAAACCTCAAAACTGGGCGAATGGAGAAAACGAATACGGTAAAAGTATCATATTTTCAATGTCATATCACCTACAATGGGAATGATGCTGTTTACAGCCTGGGCTGACCATACTGAGCTCTTCGATTATTTCTACATTTGTGCCACACTCTTTGTTAATGATCAATGGGAAAGGATTTTGGTGTCCCAGTGCTTAGCTCCCGATATAAAAACTATGTAAAGCACGTCTATATTTCATTATTTTAATCACATTTTTGTGATCCCAAACACAGGGACTGAACCTTCTACTATTGGCATTGATTATGCTTCACAATGATCTTTGATCGAAAAGTTAATAAGTTATATAGCATATGACCAAGTTGTAAAAGCAACATTTCCATTATTTGTTATATCACATTAACAATACGATACTAAGAATTTTGGTTACAATTTTAAGTCAGTTATGATGCAAATACTCTACAAAGCACGAAAAAGTAGTGCTTTTTACCTGCTTTGGTAAGTTCTTTTGTTTCCATGTTGTTAGAAGTGCGCGCTAACTTCATATGTGTGTGCAGTTGTTCGACCATTGTTTGTTTTCGTCGCAAAAAAAAAGAGATTTATCGTTATTATTTCTTTCATAACTCTTCAAGGAGTTGATGGCCCAATTTGGTGTCTTCAGATGAAAGTTGCATCATAAATTGAGCTATTCAATGGTATTTTTTGCAAAATATTCGGTGGTGCAGCCGGTACTTTTAGACGCCATTTAAAGTTTATTTACAACTTTTCATGTTGAAGGTCTTTATTTATTTTTTTCCAGCTATTTTATTTGGAAAGCTGATAAAATTTCAATGTAATTTGATGTGCTACTTTATAAATTCCGTTGAAAAATAACAGAGTTATGTAGCTTTGAAAAATGGTTATTTTTTATTGACAAAAAAATCTAACCGAAGCTAACTCAAAAAATAAAAATGTTAGAAATCTGAAAAAATACATGTGTTTTTAAGTCGCAAAAATAAACCAAATTTTCAATTTTGGGGAAAATCTGAAGACCCCCGGCGCAAATTGTCAGATAATAAAAAAAAATCCCCTTTTCTGTCATTTTTGTCTTATGCAATCTTGATTCAGCAATTCACACTTTTCTTCATTTTTTATATTTGGGCTGGTTTCAAAAATTTATTTCAAGAATATATTTCACAATGTGTCTTTTTTATTTCAACAAACGACAAAGAAGCAAAATGCATATTCCGCTTTACACGTGAAGGGATACAGGATGCTATCTCTTTCCCAGTTCCAGAGGCCAGAATCGCGTCTCCCTAAAAAAACAAGTTGAACAAGTGACTTTTATAAACTTTGTCTTCACCCCATCTTTCTACAACGTGCTCTCGAAGAAGGTTTTTAAAGCATCGACACCTCTTTTATTTCTGTACTTTTTCGTTCGTTTTTAAAATTAGAATCTAGGGAAAAAAAAGTATCAACAATAACGAAATCTTCACATTTGTTTTAGCACAGACAAAGCAAGATCATCAGACCGCACCATATGCACCCCAAACGAAGCTTGTCGTGAATGGGGGGAGGAGTAGGGGCGGTGTTTTTTTTTATTGCTTCACTTCTCGTGGAATTTCTTTGATTAGCGATGGTGACGCCCTTCCAGGAGGAAAGAATTTTCGACCAAGTCCTGTTTCCGATCTTCTTTGTCATCTCCCTGAGGCTGGAAGAAGCGTAAAAACTCCAAGAACTGGCAGCACGTTTTTGTTTAAGTGCATAATTTTATGAGGGAGTTTCCACCGAGTGCATTTGTCGACCTTGATCGGGTTACCATCACCGGGATGAATTCTTCTGATGATGAGTGTATGACAAAATAAAATTCTTAAATTTTATCATTCCAGCTAAGGCAAAAATGGTTTAACATGATAAATCAATATTGGTTGTCCTCCAAGATGGTCTTCAAGGCGTATTTATATTTACTGATTCTGGTAACGCCACATCATGAACAAGTTACATCAGCTAAGTACCCGATGACACAAGACGGAGCAGCGCTTCTCGATTGCACCTTCAAGCGGCAAGGTGTGGATTAAGTTGGTTAAGGTATAAAAATAGCAAAACTATCCCCCTTGAGGACGAAAACGAAACTCCTGCATGCCAATCTGTGTCCACTTGATTATAAGAAGATATAGGTAGGTACTCTGGTGCTGATCCGAACCGAAATGGATAAAATCGATTTTTATTTCCTAAGCTGGAGATGACTGTCTCCGGTGCTTTTAATCATGCCACAAGGCGGCAGATGGTTTTAGTCCGAGAACTATGCCGGCGGCTGGTTCTTTCCCCTTGTCTTCGTTCGGCGAATAAAAACATCCCCGGATGAACATGATTTGAGTAGTTTGGAGTAAAGTGCCCCTCAAATTGGCTCAACATTTTTTGGAATTTTTTAAAACTGAAGATTTGAAAATCATAAATTCTACAGGGTCCGGCAATTGAAGTGCTACACTGAAATAAACATATAAATTTATCAAAACAACAACTTTTTATTTCAAATTCATTCAATTTCTCTTGAAAACAAATGACTTTTTCAAAATTCATAAGTAAAGTTCGACTTGTTCGCCCTTGAGTTTAACCACTGCCACGAGATGTCGCTTCAGGACCTCCACACCTTCATTTTTCTTAGAGCAGATTTTGGCCTTCAACATATTCCAAACAGCGAAGTCCATAGGGTTCAGGTCTGGCGAACTCGCCGGCCACTCGGAGCTCGAAATGAACCCTGGAAAATGTTGCGCAATTCAAAGTTGGGTTTTCTTCGCTTTGTGAGCCGGCGCCGAGTCCTGTTGGAAAACCTAATCCTTGGAACCAAAATGTCGACGTGCCCACGGTTTGACGACATTCTGTAAAACTAGTTCCCGATATGTATTTTGGTTGATCTCCACTCCTTCAGGGACAAAACCAGCGGAGTCCAGCCATCACGGATAATTCCGGCCCAAACCTTCACTGATGCTGGTTTCTGTCACTGGGTGGCCGTCAGCAAGTCGGTTTGCCTTCGTGATATGTCTGGCAACCAAACTCTGTCGTTCTGCTTATTCACGAACTGCTATACGGTGAAGAGTTTCTCGTCGGTAAACACGATATTCTGCAATCTTCCTTTCGCGGCCCTCTTCAGCAGCGCCTTCGTTCTTTTTAGCCGTTCTTGTCTTTGTTTCACCGTAATGTCTTGAACCTTTTGGATCTTGTAGGGCTTGGTCTGAAGTTTATCTTTCAGGATCCGATGGAGACTTCGATCCGATATGGTGAGATCCTCTACCAATTTAGTGGCACTACGACGAGGATTTCTCTTAAGGCTCTTCTTGACGATCTTCGCCATGGCAGGTGTCACCACAGTAGGTCGGCGTTCCCCACCATACCGTTTTTGGGCACTTCCGGTTTCCAGATATCTTTTAACTGTACGGTATAAAAAATTTTTGCACACAATTATATCGAACAGCTCACGAACTATGTATGTCCTTCTGCCGTTTGCCAGCTGAGAACAAGGCAACCACAGCGCTACGTTTCTGTTCGAGATCCATTTTTCCGGATAACACCTGATTACCTTTACATACAATGATAGCTAAGACTTAATGTAAAACGGAGAATTAATTTCTAAATTATTTTCGCCGATTAAGTCAACTAGCATTAGGAAGTTTTATTATGGTTTAAATATGGCATTTTTTTGTTTTATGAAGGTTTAATTATGGTCATGCAAAATGCTTATGTTTTTGTTTCGATCATATGTTTTCAAAAAAATTTTTAAACGCTAATAATACTTTTATTTAACATACTGTTTTAGTTATTTTGAAAGAGTTATGAATGCTCTGTTTAAACTATAATAAAACACAAACTTAGAAGTTTGCTCTAAACTTTCTTTTGCATGTCCTACAAATAGCACTCAGTGCATGATATTAAACCACCATAAAACTTAGTGACAGTTCTCGATCAAGATGTCAAAACAACATTAGCACATTTTTGAATTGGAACTCCCATTTTTACACATTTTTAATAAGTTATGTGTGTTGGTTTTAAGTTGAAATAAAAATAATATATGAAAATCTTTGAAAACTTGAATTCACCGGAAGTGGTATGAATATCTTTACAATATGAGTATTGAGTGGAAGGACCCAAATAGTAGGAAAAAGATGTGTTGCTAAACGCCATCATTAATTCAAAATGGCGGCTTCCACTTTTATTTTCGAAGCTGTAAATTACTAAAAATATCATGAAACCTTCGCAATATGGTTATTGGGTGAAAGTGATAAATAGTAGAAGTCGAATTTCGTTGTCCGTCGCCAAGATGGCGGCTACCACTCAACTTGATAATGACTGAAAATCGCATAAAACCCTTAAAATATGGGTATTAGTTGAAAGAGATTAACCGGTAGAAGTCGAATTTTGTTATTTGTTTATTGTTTATTGTTTATAAAAATTAAATCATCTGACATAGTTGTCTTAATGATTATCTTAATACTAAGTTTACAGAAATCGTACATTTAGTCACTATTGATTGTTTCTCATTTGATCACGAAGGTTACATTCAATCAGGCGTTTAAAGGTTGCAGTTGGGACATTAAAATCAAACAGACGCCATCTTAAAATCCAAGATGGTGACTTTCCAAATCCGTCCACTAGGAGCGCCACAATGAGCAAAAGAATTTGTTCCAATATTAAATGAAGCAGACTTTAAAATCTCACGTAATTATAAAAAAAAACAGATAATAAGGATATTTGATAACGTCAAAGGCTTAAATCCAGATAGCAGTTTATTTGGACGACTCTTTTTGTAATAATTATAATTGTTATTGTGATTTTTATTTACGAAAACCTTGAAGCTACTATAAAAACCCGGATATCTAAATCTCCTTTTCAAAATCTGCAAAAATTCTTTCTTTCGTTTTGACCAAACACACTCGTATTTAGGGTCTCAGTGAAATTTCATATTTCTTTGAAGAGCTCTGAACACTACCTGAAACTATCTGAAACGCAAGTCCACAGAAAGAGTACTGTGTATGCCGTGACCGATACTCGATCTCATGATGTCTGGCTTAGAAGACTTGAACGCTATCCTTTAGACCACGGTCGGCGACGCGACAGTAGCTTTTTAAACTACAGTTCAAAGTGATGTAAACATAAATACCCGGTTTAGATCATTTTGAACGTAGCCTAGCTAGTTTTAGAAAAATTCTAGCAGAATAAGTTCACCTCGTTTTGTGGTTAAAATAGGATTTCGGTTGCAATAACCATCTAATCGATGGATGAGGTATTTGAACTTGTCAGCTCAACGAAATAGTTCTGAGTTTTCATAATTAAGGTCAATGTTTATCTTTAGAGAGCCATAAAAAGGCAAAAGCTTAGCGTATTACTGTTCGTAGTTTAATCCTCATTGAAAAATTATTATAATTAGTTCATTAATCCGACGCATTTTTTGTAATCATCTGTCGAACGTTTTTATTTATTTATCCTATTAAAAGATTCTTTTCTTTCATAAGATATTCTTCAATCAGAACGAATAAAATTTGTTCTTACAAAATCAAACGAACGACAGTACGTATCGCCTCGAGGTACCCAGTCCAAGTACACTCACTGTCCTCCTTTAATACTTCCTCCCATAGGCCTCTAAGTCGAGGCTCACGAACGTATCGGAAATCTTAGGCGTGTACGCACGCAGCTATCAGAATTAGCAAAGGTATGGCAGCAATATCTATAATCCTTTGCCTTGTGCATTAACACGATATGTTGTCAGCTAAATCCGCCCCTTTTGCTTGGTTGGAAACAGCTGGGTCTATTTTTCTTATCCATAAGCATGGTCTTGTGATGGGGATTAACCGTGTAAGTTGGAATATCTTTTAATTAATTTAATTTTTCATATAAACAGAACAAAATTTATTAGGTGAGAAACTAAATTCTGTTTTTTTTTTCTTCTAACGGATGGTTGCTTCAGCAGAAATTAACTGTCGATTTTGGAATACATATTCTTGTTCAGTGATGCTCGACCAAAGATTCCATTTTATCCCTGATCCTTGATCCAAGTTTAATGACGACAGTGAATTTTCTTCGGCGTGTACGTGATACATTCAGTTTCGTGAACAGATCCATCTCGGATCCCGAAAAACGCTCCCAATTTCCATCCGGTCCGGAAATTTGCATAATCGACATGCAAATGAACTACCTCTCCCGGGCATCATCGATTGGATGTTCAGGGCTTGTCTGGATTCTGAATCAATTCAGCTGCTTTCGCGATGAATTGCAGCAGCATCACGATTGGAACCTGTAGAAGCTTCTGACGACAATTTAATTGCTGCCAACGAATACTGCACTTAATTGGGTGTAGATTGTGCGTAGTTCTGTCAGATGATGAAGTCGTCCATTTTTCCCTGAGGGAAAATTGCAAATTGATTTGGGCTCTTGAAGAATCGATAAGTATTTTTTCATTCGTATTAAATTTCCATTTAAAATAATCCCTTTAAATGAAAATATTCATAAAATCGGAATAAGAAATCTGAAACTCACTTCTGTTGATTCAATCCCCAGAAATCACTTGCTGATTCTTTAAAATCAGCAGAACGACTCGGGATTCAAAACGCAACCTCCCGTGACGTTGGCAAATCGGGATCGGCACAAATCGGGAACAAACAGGATAAATGACGAATTGAGGGGAAGAAAAAAAAGCCAAACCGGTATCAATAAAGTTTTTTTTTTGCACTGGTTGATTAACCTTTGTTGACATTTTGAAGTTCTCGGGTTCGATTCCCTCTTTAAGCTGATAAAATATCGATTAATTTGATTTCGTTTTCTTAATCTGTCTTTCTTTCTTAAGGAGAGAGATAGCTTCAAAAGAAATAATTCACACAACATTTTTCGGATATGAGTTTTTATCAAATTGTTATTGCTTCCGTCCAAGATATGCTGCTCTGAAAAATCTTGTTGTGTCATACAACCTAAAGAAAACGAGGCTGAATATTCAAAGAACTAGTTCGAATGGATACTCATATTAACCCTCATCCGCATTAGATTTCATTACCCTAATCAGCACTTGTGGTGTCAATTTGACACCACAAGCTCAAATCGTTATAACTTTTGGCGTGTTAGACCGAATTAAACAAAACTTACATCAATAGAAACCTTGTAATGTCAGTAAAATATGTTTAGAACATTATATACAGCTAAAGTAACAAGTTTTCTCGTTATTCAGCATGAAAGAAAAAAAATCTGAAAAAACATGCCTCACGAAAACTGCTGTAGTTCATATGTTACACGTCCAAAAAAATATTTGCCTTATGCATATGAAAGCTGAAGTTAATGCCTACATCATGAAGACAAGAAATATTTTTTTAAATTTTTTTTAATGAAATGGTCACAAAAAGTTCAAAAAAGTGGTCTGAAAAACCTACTTTTCATTCGATTGCTAGTAAATACTGTTTGAGCGATGGTAGAGTTTTGAAAAAAATATGACTACAAAATGTATTAAAATTGCAACATTTTGCTGTCTTTAGATTTTTGATGCAACAAAAATTGAGTTTACTGGAATTTTTCAAAGTTCACTACTTTGCGCGATTTTTTTACAAATTGAAATTTCATCTGTTTTTGTGGTCCACCGTCAGGTTGTACCCGGATTATCAGTGCTTTTACTTTGTTTGGACCAACCAAGAGTATATTCATTGGAAAGCACATTTAATCTCCATTCTAGTGAGGTGCTACAATTCACGCTGTGAGATTTCACAAAAATATGAAAATTATAAACATAAAATCATTCCTGAATTTCTAGAACTACAAGCACCTTGTCCAGCAAAACGTGTTTGTTTGCTCTCCGAGTAGGTACGGTGGGTGGTGATTCGGGCAGAGAGCGAAGCCGACAGACGAAATAATGATGCGTGTCGTACGTTTCTTAGTTGGAAATTTTCTATTGACAGTAGTTCACGTTTGCTAGTCACGACACGCATCATTATTTCGTCTGTCGGCTTCGCTCTCTGCCCGAATCACCACCCACCGTACCTACTCGGAGAGCAAACAAACACGTTTTGCTGGACAAGGTGCTTGTAGTTCTAGAAATTCAGGAATGATTTTATGTTTATAATTTTCATATTTTTGTGAAATCTCACAGCGTGAATTGTAGCACCTCACTAGAATGGAGATTAAATGTGCTTTCCAATGAATATACTCTTGGTTGGTCCAAACAAAGTAAAAGCACTGATAATCCGGGTACAACCTGACGGTGGACCACAAAAACAGATGATATTTCAATTTGTAAAAAAATCGCGCAAAGTAGTGAACTTTGAAAAATTCCAGTAAACTCAATTTTTGTTGCATCAAAAATCTAAAGACAGCAAAATGTTGGAATTTTAATACATTTTGTAGTCATATTTTTTTCAAAACTCTACCATCGCTCAAACAGTATTTACTAGCAATCGAATGAAAAGTAGGTTTTTTAGACCACTTTTTTGAACTTTTTGTGACCATATCATTAAAAAAAATTTAAAAAAATATTTCTTGTCTTCATGATGTAGGCATTAACTTCAGCTTTCATATGCATAAGGCAAATATTTTTTTGGACGTGTAACATATGAACTACAGCAGTTTTCGTGAGGTATGTTTTTTCAGATTTTTTTTCTTTCATGCTGAATAACGAGAAAACTTGTAACTTTAGCTGTATATAATGTTCTAAACATATTTTACTGACATTACAAGGTTTCTATTGATATAAGTTTTATATGATGTTCATAATAATTCAAACGACTTAAATAGATTTTACTTTTGTGGTGTCAAAATGACACCAAAAGTCGGAAAAGGGAGTTTTTTTGTCCAGGCTTCCAGGGTTCGTCCATAAAAAAAGTAAAGATGCAATATTGAAGAACTTTTGAATTCATTTAGGGTCCCCGAAGAAATTTTTGTATTTTGAAGCTTCTGAAAAAAGTTACAAGCTTTCAAACTTGCAATGGTGTCAAAATGACACCCTAATGCGGATGAGGGTTAAAAGAGAATCTAGTTTTTTTAAATTAAAAAAAAACGACAAACAGAAATACATCGAAAAGATGTCTGACACATCCGACTCCAAATTATTGTTGAGAAATCCCAAATTACTCACCACCAACTCCGATTAAAAACTATCAGATAATTGTCCAAATATTGTCATATTTGTAAGTCATCAATTCAAGGTGACTCAAAAAAAAAAAATCTCCTCTCCAATCTCTCGTGTCCAGTCATGAAGTATGACGGTTCATGAATAATTTTACGCGCCACTTGCCAGAAAAGGGTGACAAATCAAATTACCGCAATGCGCGAATAAAACAATGCCTGAATGCCGTAAATCTTTCGTTTGATGTTCATGGTATTTTTTTTTTCAACGCTTCATTCTGCTTACGGCTATTAGCATTTTTGGCAAACATTCTTGCGGTACGAAATATAAGTATGATTGAATGTGACAATGAATCCGGAAGGGGTGACAGTTTGGATTTGCTCTATTTCCACGATTCGATCAACAGAAAAAGTTCATTGAGAATCGTGTTACTCGAAACTGAGATGTGTGAAGGTGAAAACAAAAACTTTCTCTGAGTTGAGAAGCAATCAATTCGAAAACAAAAATAAAAGTCGACGTTTGATTTGAAACAAATTAAAGGGACTAAAACCAAATATTTAGGTCACTTGAAAATTCTTAAACCTTTATAAAATCGGAAGGATTGCATCGATCTTGTTTGATGATAAGTGCAAGTTGTTCGTCAATATTCATTAAATAATCTTTGTTTCCTGAAAATCCTTGGGTTGGTTCAAGTTTGGTTTATTTTACCTAAGTTTGTGAATAATTTTTCCAAAAGACCCCTACTTACACAATTATCTTCCTCAGTTTCAATTATTTTTTGTCTTGATTGCTTCACATTCTTTAATTAATTTTTGACGACCTCAAGCGTTTTTTTTTAATTTTTAATTTCAGCTTTCGTTTATTTTTCACTAATTTTGCGAATTTTTCCTAATTTAACCTTATTTTTGGCTAAACATTTTGCCAAAAAAAGCAAAAAAGGCAAAAAGGCAAAAAAGGCAAAAAAGGCAAAAAAGGCAAAAAAGGCAAAAAAGGCAAAAAAGGCAAAAAAGGCAAAAAAGGCAAAAAAGGCAAAAAAGGCAAAAAAGGCAAAAAAGGCAAAAAAGGCAAAAAAGGCAAAAAATGCAAAAAAGGCAAAAAAGGCAAAAAAGGCAAAAAAGGCAAAAAAGGCAAAAAAGGCAAAAAAGGCAAAAAAGGCAAAAAAGGCAAAAAAGGCAAAAAAGGCAAAAAAGGCAAAAAAGGCAAAAAAGGCAAAAAAGGCAAAAAAGGCAAAAAAGGCAAAAAAGGCAAAAAAGGCAAAAAAGGCAAAAAAGGCAAAAAAGGCAAAAAAGGCAAAAAAGGCAAAAAAGGCAAAAAAGGCAAAAAAGGCAAAGAAGGCAAAGAAGGCAAAACAGGCAAAAAAGGCAAAAAAGGCAAAAAAGGCAAAAAAGGCAAAAAAGGCAAAAAAGGCAAAAAAGGCAAAAAAGGCAAAAAAGGCAAAAAAGGCAAAAAAGGCAAAAAAGGCAAAAAAGGCAAAAAAGGCAAAAAAGGCAAAAAAGGCAAAAAAGGCAAAAAAAGCAAAAAAGGCAAAAAAGGCAAAAAAGCAAAAAAGGCAAAAAAGGCAAAAAAGGCAAAAAAGGCAAAAAAGGCAAAAAAGGCAAAAAAGGCAAAAAAGGCAAAAAAGGCAAAAAAGGCAAAAAAGGCAAAAAAGGCAAAAAAGGCAAAAAAGGCAAAAAAGGCAAAAAAAGGCAAAAAAGGCAAAAAAGGCAAAAAAGGCAAAAAAGGCAAAAAAAGGCAAAAAAAGGCAAAAAAGGCAAAAAAGGCAAAAAAGGCAAAAAAGGCAAAAAAGGCAAAAAAGGCAAAAAAGGCAAAAAAGGCAAAAAAGGCAAAAAAGGCAAAAAAGGCAAAAAAGGCAAAAAAGGCAAAAAAGGCAAAAAAGGCAAAAAAGGCAAAAAAGGCAAAAAAGGCAAAAAAGGCAAAAAAGGCAAAAAAGGCAAAAAAGGCAAAAAAGGCAAAAAAGGCAAAAAAGGCAAAAAAGGCAAAAAAGGCAAAAAAGGCAAAAAAGGCAAAAAAGGCAAAAAAGGCAAAAAAGGCAAAAAAGGCAAAAAAGGCAAAAAAGGCAAAAAAGGCAAAAAAGGCAAAAAAGGCAAAAAAGGCAAAAAAGGCAAAAGAGGCAAAAAAGGCAAAAAAGGCAAAAAAGGCAAAAAAGGCAAAAAAGGCAAAAAAGGCAAAAAAGGCAAAAAAGGCAAAAAAGGCAAAAAAGGCAAAAAAGGCAAAAAAGGCAAAAAAGGCAAAAAAGGCAAAAAAAGGCAAAAAAGGCAAAAAAGGCAAAAAAGGCAAAAAAGGCAAAAAAGGCAAAAAAGGCAAAAAAGGCAAAAAAGGCAAAAAAGGCAAAAAAGGCAAAAAAGGCAAAAAAGGCAAAAAAGGCAAAAAAGGCAAAAAAGGCAAAAAAGGCAAAAAAGGCAAAAAAGGCAAAAAAGGCAAAAAAGGCAAAAAAGGCAAAAAAGGCAAAAAAGGCAAAAAGGCAAAAAGGCAAAAAAAGCAAAAAAAGCAAAAAAGGCAAAAAAAGGCAAAAAAGGCAAAAAAGGCAAAAAAAGGCAAAAGAGGCAAAAAAGGCAAAAAAGGCAAAAAAGGCAAAAAAGGCACAAAGGCAAAAAAGGCGAAAAGACAAAAAAGGCAAAAATGGCAATAAAGGCAAAAAAGGCAAAAAAGGCAAAAATATCAAAAATGACAAAAATGACAAAAATGATAAAAGGGAAAATGGCCAAATGGGCAAAAAGGGCAAAAAGGGCAAAAGGGCAAAAATGGCAAAAAAATAAGGCGAAAAAGAAAACAACAGACGACATAATGCATCTTCGCTAATCAAACAAGATCGAACAATATCCCGGCAGTAACTTCAACGACAACAAACGACTAACCGAGCTGCCAACTAATGAAACACAAAAAGAGACACGACATTTGGCGGAATCCTTCCGATTCCAGAACCCGCCCCGAAGTCAACTTGGACCGCGGGCAAAAATCTTCACCGGTCATCCAGCCAGAGATAGAGCAAACTCATGGGTTTGCTCATGCGGCGCGAATAAGGCGGCAAATATTTGCACTCGCCCATGCTTCGGGTGATCGTCGTCGTCATTAGTTAGTTGCCGGTCGGTCAGTCAGCGCAAACAGACAAAGATCGTCGTCGTTTGTCTTCGGCGTTTCCTTCGTCTGGATAACGAATTCGTCTTTGGCATTTGTTGGACGCGAAGCGATCCAGAACGCTCATTCGGGATCAGGCAGGAGATCGCTCCCGGGAAAATTTTTCGATCGGGAATCAACGTGGGGTAGGATCAGTGATGTCAACCTTCCAGATTTTGTCTGGATCTTCCAGACTTTTTGGACTTTTGCCAGACATTTTTTTAGGTTTCCAGACTTCCAGATTTTTGGCATTTCTTCCAGACAATTCCAGACTTTTGTGTTTGGACATAAATTGTTCTAAGATTCTATGAAAATTCAATTTGGTCATGGTGTAATATGGCAGGAAACAGGGTGGCCACCCATTCGGGAAATGCGGGAAAAAGACGGGATTTTGAATCCACCGGGAAAAATGCAGGAAAAACCCGGGAATTTCTCCCGAAAAGTCGGGAATTTTTGGCTCGGTGAAAGTCTGTTCAATGAAGTTTGAACGAAAAAGGCGAAACAAGTAAAAATTGATTCACATTTGATCATCAATCTCTTTCCGATTGGCTTCGACCGATTTCTACCAGGTCGAAATGGATCCTCCTACCGTGTTGGATCGGTTTTGACTAGTTTTAACATGCTTCATTGAACAACGGGAATAACCGTAACGAAATCGTTAATCCAGTATGCTCGTTATACTCACTCGAGAGATGTCGAGTCCTATTAAAACAAAAAAAAAAAAAGGAAAACAATCTGTTATAGAAACTATTGCAAATCGGAAGCGAGAGGCTGCCGAGGAGGCGAAACAATTGAAGCTTCTATCCGCCGCTCATAGAGAGGAAGCATGACGGACGAAACAAATTGTACTCGGCCAACAGCCAAATACCGAATATTGACCTTTTAAACTATTCGGCCAAACGAATATTCGGTCGAATACTCCAGAGAATTTTTAATTATAAAACCAAGAGCGATTATTTCATTTTCCTTATATTTGTTCCATTGTAATACCCCTCATGTTTTGAATCGATCATTTCCAATCAGATGATATTACCATATGATGTACTACGAGGTCTTTTTCAGGTAGGGGTTTCTCTGATATTCAAAATGTCTCAAAGAATTGAAAGGACATCAGATGACTTGTCGCTGGTAGGGCGTTGGTTACCAAAGATATTTGGATCCTGTGAAATCTGGAACAAAACATGTCAAAGCAGGTGCTAAGCAATTTGAAATTGCTTATTTGATATTTAATTATATGAAGGTCGGATTTGAGCAAAATATCTTCAAAATAGTAGTTTCAAAGAACGATGATTTTTAACTTGAAAATACCATACATTCCATCACACGTTTCTACATGGTCGGGCAATTCAGGACGATTTTTGAAAAAAATATAAAAACAAAGGCAAGTCTTAGAAATCTAGGTCTAGGTAGGTGGTTTCAAAAATAAATATTCGGATTTTTGTTTTGTTTCCTGTTTTACAAAATCGGGAATTTCATGTAAACATGCGGGAAAAAGTCGGGAAAAATTTCGAGTGGCCATGCACCCTGAGGAAATGATTAGTAGAACCTATGAACTATGAATTCAATAAGGGTTCGAAACCTTGGCAAATGCTTTGAGGATGTATGTTAAATTGAGACTCAGACAGAGCACGTGACTGATATAGTGACAGAAAAATACTATTGTAACATTGAGATCTGGGGACCAAAAAAAAAGGTCGTCACCTTCAAAACTTAGGTGTCCAGACATTTGCAGAAATTTCCAGACATTTTTTAAAAATCTTCCAGACTTTTCTGAAAAATAGTTGGCAACCCTGGGTAGGATAGAATTAGAATAAAAAGTCACTCCTTCCTCGGGCTCGTTCCAGAGTATGCATGCTTCCATGTGTAGACCCGATCCTCTACGCGCAGGAAACTTGAATCTCAACGGGATGGAACAACAACAACACCTCGCGAAGAAGATGGTCATATAAAAGATCGGGACCTGTCTCGGCCGCTCGGTTATTGTTTATCGGAACGACAAGTCGCGAGGTGGTCGATGGTCGCCAATTCTAATCGAGAGGAACGGATTATTGAAAAAAAAGTTTCTCCCGGGATTTGAACACTCACACGTTAATACCAGTGAAAGACCTTGAACGTCTAAAATTAGGGAACCCGGTTAAGGGAAGCTTCGAGACATTATTCGGGGGAAGTACGCGCTCCCGCTTTTCGATTGAATAAAAAAAGTGCCTGTCTGAACCGGTCCCGTGGGCCAGTGTTAACGATAAGTCGTAAAAAAAACAAATTCGCTGGCGCTCCGCTGGAAAGCCGAAAGTGATTGAATCTTAATTCCAAGTGAATCCCGCTCATTCATTCCCGGATTGGTGCCGGTGCAGAAAAGATTTGCGCGGCGTAATGCAGAGAATTTTAATGATTCTTGCGGTGAGTTTGAATTCGATTCTATTTATTTGTTTTGTTTGCTCTTTACCTAACAGATTAGGGAAGGGAAGCAATTAAATTTGGCATTTTGAAATCGGAAATCAGCTATGTTGTGAAATGTGTGGGGTAATGAATTAATTTTTCTTTAAAAACAATAAATTAAATTTGAAATACTAATTTTCAAGTTGTTTTTGATGCCAATTTTACAATTTTAAACAAATTTCAAATCAAATTTTTGTTCCCATATTAGGGACTAGATACTTAATTCATTGCTAATTTGTTTTCCAAATTTTTTGTTTATTTCCTACATTTTTTTTTGTGATTTTTATCTTACGATATCACCGGTTTGCTTCATTTATTGGTTTAACTTTCGATTGAGATATGTTAAAACGAAGTTCACAAACAAAACTTGTAAAATGTAAAAAAAAAATCCTAAAACTTCTGTCGTGTCAACTTCATCTTCAGTTTTTTTTCGGTTTCCATATTTTTTGGCAAATAACAAATCTTCATTATTGTTGTGTGTTAATCTATGCCTAATTCTGATATCAATTTATAACTCTATGCAAACCATGTGCAATAATTTACCGCTATACTTCGAAAATTTGAATCTCCCACTTCTGATCGAACACAAATCTCCCATAATCGCTGTCACAAATTTGCGACGCAGCTTGACCGCCGCTCATAAATTGCAGCCGAAATAAAACGAAATTCTTCCGAGTGGAACTAATTCTGGAATGACCAAAACTTTTACTTTGAAACAAAAAACCATCCAAACCTACTCAAGTTACGAAACCAACATCCAGCTCGGTGAAAGATCAATACCCTCTGGAGATTTTGGAATTTGCAAATGGAGCACTTCTCTTGTTCTCTAACTCGTTCTTTTCCAGCAATAGCGACCGAAGAAAGGTGACCAACCTGTTGCGGAGCAAACTAAAATACCAAAAACATCATCTTCCTCTTTGAAAGAAAAAATCCATCCTACGACCATTTGATACACTTAAATAATCGGACAAATTAGCATAAACATCCTATATCATCATTTTCGCGTCAGGCTTAAACCTACGACGGGTTTTATTCTTAGCCTTTTAGAAATATTTTTTTTTCTGATTTGGCATTTTCTTTGTGCAGCAAAATGGCTTCAGAATAACTTCCTTTGTACGAGAGAATGAACGCAAATTCTAACCGGGATGAGATGGCAACATTTAATAGGTATTTTAAATGCCATTTTTAGATTCCTTCTTGTAGAATCATACTCAGGGTTCGGATTTCAACAATAACCAATTTTGCAAACCCGATTTACGCATGAGAATGATGCGTGTAGATCAGCAAAATGTGTACAAGTGGTTATACCTTTTGTTCTCACCAGATTAACAAAACGATATTAGAGTTAAGTTATTATTACTCTTTGATTTATTGCAAATAATCAACAATTTAAATTAATTGACTTCGCAAATTCATTATGGTTTTAATCTGACTTTATTAAAGGTAAACAAACATGTACAACGGTTTCAACTATTTAGAAGGGTAGTCCGAAAAAAAAGTTTGTAGCGGAATAAAAAAATCTTTTACCTGCCAGATGGTCTTACATTGGCTGATCGTTCAGTTCAATCATCACGAGTTACGATAAAAAAAAAATCTGTTTGGGGAACATAGTCTGATTTGCAATTCCCTGGGACAACTAATACCGAACAAAATCGATTGCTTGGTCGTTCTAGGCCTGGTTTCGTTTGCAATTTGGGTACTTATTCAGGCAGTAGAGAGTGATAGTGATGCGGAAACTGTGTCATATTTCAAATCTATCACTACAAATTACAAAAAGGAGTACATTTTTCAATTTAATTGGATGTGTTCAATCAAGTAAAAAACTTCAAACTACTTAAATACGTACTTGAGAAATGATGTCACAACTGAATTTTAATAGATTTAACATTCAGTTTCTTGCTTCAGCTGAGATAAATCTAATGGTCTTGCCAAGAAATCTCAAGGTAGCGTTATTGTAGCTAGGTTGGCTAAGGCAATTGCACACACTATTAATTTTTTGGTGTAAATTTATGTCATATTGGATGCACAAAATTGAAGCATCACATTTGACATAAAATTAAAGCATGAAAAGACAGAAACGCTTGAAGACATAAATTCTCAGACATAAATTTAAGACATATGCGAAATAATATTATATCATCGATGATGTAAACTTATGTCAAATTGGATGCACAAAAGAAAAGCATCTTATCTGACATAAATTTGAATCTTTTCAAAAATAATATTGCTTTGTGCAAAATTTTAGCGTTGTGAGCTACACAGCAAAAATTCCCGCATGTAATTTTAAACCCTTTACGATGCAAATAACTGGACCATCGCTAATTATACACATTTAGATATGGCAATTAAAAAAAAACACTGAAGATTGTAAAATTACAATCAATGAGAAATGGCAAACATTAAAAATCACATGACATCTGTTTTTTTAGTACGCTTTGCATCCAATCAAATGTGAAAAAAAAAATTGGAAGAAAGGCTGGGCAATTCGAAAATGAAAACGAAAGTGATTTTGGTCCCCTGCATTAAGCGTATAAACATTTATTTATTACGATTATTTTCTTACATACATACTTTTATTTTCATATAAAAATAATACGTTTAAATATATTTTATTCACGTTACACCATTAATTGTTTAATTTTTTTAAATTTCTAGTTTAAAATTTTTGTTTTCACGGTATGTGTTATTTTAATTTAAATACCTTATAACATCGCACCATTCCATCTGCTGTGGGAAGCATCGATACCTCGTCGACGACCATACTTGACCCATGAGAGGAAATTTTTCGATCATTCCTGGCCTTATTATGGCCTGGTTGAAAGTTTCACCTTAGGAATTACCTCTATTGAAACGACCATCTCCGGGACGATACTTATGTTTCGCGAATGGTTCTCTACGATGATTGGCTTCCCTAGTGGATTAACGTCATATTCGGCCCTGCAGAGCTTCTTCAAAACAAGGAGCTTGTGGTGGAATCCACATTTGTAACGTCGCTGGGTTCATCTTCATCAGAAGACTGTTCCAGACCCACCCCACCGTTGGCCATTGTTCCATAATCCGACGTAGGTATTCACCTATGATGGAAGAAAAGGATTTGCGGATAATGGACAAACCTGGAAAGAAAATTAAAAATATTCAGACTCCAAATGACAATCAAAACAAATTTATGAGATACTTACATATTGCAAATACTTTTTGACCGTCTTTAGCCCAATATCATTAACTTCGGGATTTCCGGATTTGTTTATACTTTCGTGTATTTTTCGCGGAGAAGTTGTTCAACAACTGACGACGACGGAAATTTTTTCGTTTGGCCTGGTGCCGAAGCATAGTGGATCAGAATCTGAAAAAACTTGGAGAATTTAAAGTTCCAACTTATCCCAACTTTTTAAAAGCTTTCAACTATTATGAAGTAGAAGTGGTTGAGCTTGAACCTTAAAATCAAAGTGCATTCAATGTGATAAAAATATTTAAAAACTCTTTTAGTTATCCCAGCTCGATACATCGAATTGTGAATATGTGATATTTTCCAAAATTTCTGCTAATGGTTTTGAAGAGTATTATGAAAAATTCTATCAGAAAATATATTTTTGAAATATTTGAAATTGTATTTTAAAAGGTCCTTAAGTAAAAATAAAAAAATGTATTTATAGTCATTTGATCAGAAATTTCATAACTAATTCTACTTCTTGGAAAAAACGGTGATTCATCCCTATCAATACAAACAGAAGTTCTTATAAAAACAACGTACTATCTAAAAATTCCAAATGATTATACAAATTTCAAGCTAATTAACAACAAAAATATATTTTTTGACATCCGGTCCGGTTACCTTTGGATCACTGTGAGTTGAATTGTTGGCGGCAATCAGGACAGATCCTGATTTATCAGGACACCTGGCATCTCTGGGTGGCAATGGCAAACAGGGCGTGTAAAGCTTCGGGTGTGTTCTTATACCAATGCACGGAATCGTCCATCTTGTGACAGGCAATCGTAATCGTAGGCATGGTAGGCGAACTATTGGCTGTCAAAAAATGCTCCGTCTCCACCCCCCACCAATGAGAAACTTTTGGTACCCCTTGCCTACTTTTCCTCAATATGCATCCACCCGTAGCTGGATGCACTCTGATGGCAAAAGCGGCGTCATTCTGAAACAAAGCGGCCAGAAACTGTACACGGCAAAAATGAAAAACTCAACCGCCACTTTTTTGTACGCATTTCGGACAAAAAGTGCAGGGACTTAATGTTAAGTTTAATGCATTAAACTCAACTTTAAGTTTAGCGTATTTAACTCAACGTAAGTTTAGTGCACTTTACTCACTACAAAGTTTTTCGATATTTTCTCGCCGGTGCGTAGAATAAAAAAAACCGTAGAAAATAGCGATTTATTTCGAATTCAAATAAGTATCAAGCCGGAATTTTTATGTAATATCTTTATTTATGTGTAGTTAATACATTAATTACAAGGTATTAATTTTAAATATTCAAGGTTATTTTTTTATGGTACCGGGTGAAGGTGGCATACGTTTCTGCTGCCGTGAATGTTTCCTTCAGACAGAGCAGCTGATTGACCTGTGCTGCAGAGAGGCGCGCAACTGTAGCCATCCTTCGAAAGCAGAAAGTTATGTCTAGCCTGTTCCAAATCCAAACCTTCAACCAATTGATTTAGTAGATCCCCGAAGATTTCGCTCATACTGTCTAGCTGGGCCCATTGCGGATTCATTGCGCCAAGAATGTACTTCTCGTAGGAGGAATTCCGTTCCAGCGAAGGCTTGTACAGGTCATACAAGATCCAAAATATCATCAGCTTGCACTGATTGGCTTCGATAGCCCGCAACAGGCAGGCAATCTTCGGATCATACTGTAGGTGGCAACCGTTTCCACAGCAGTGGATGTTTCCTTCAGGCAGAGCTGCTGCAGAATCACCTGTGCAACGAAGAGGTCCATCTCCGTGAAAAATCCCGTGTGGTGGCTCAACTGAACCAGCATGTGTCCGCAGCCGTAGAAATTATTGACATACATTCCCGTACTTGTCAAATTCAAACAACTTCAGTTATCGGGCCTGTTCCAACGGATGTAACATCATCAAGTTGAATTCAATCTTGTGGGTTAGTGGATGATGGTGCTCGATAGCCGGTAGGCTGTAGCCAAAAACAAACGTAATCTGCCGGTGATTGTCCTCACTTTTGCTCTGAGAACAACCTGAGCTGACCTGAGCCAGGAGGAGCCCAGTGCTTAACACTGTTCTGTAGATCACGAATTTTCTCGATATCAGATGTGCCTGCAAAAAAAAAAAGATTTCATTCATAAGAAACCGAGTTATTTCAACGGCTCAAATGATTTAATCTACATACCTATAGCCTAGCCAACAGATTGGCTAGCGCTTCCTCCGCCTGGATAGAATTGATATTTTTTGCATACATTACGTACACATCGAACTCGACTTCAACTAGTTCTGTACTTTAGAAGAAAAAAATTGTTAAAATAGTCAAAGTTTATCGATGATAGCGTAAACTCACCTTCAAAACAGTTCCCGATAGAAGGTGGACATTTCAATGTCTTCCAGAGATCCAAGTAACGTCACCGACACGTCGTGAATGTTCATGATATGAGATAAAATTGGAGACAGTTCCTTAAAACAACCAAAAATAGTTCCTAGTTGAAATGAAAGCCAACATAAAATTTATATGATACTAACCTTCGGTTCTCTCACTATCTTGAACGGCTCCTCGCGATAGACCCCATCATGTGCAGGTTCCGCTTGATACTGTTTCATGTATCAGCTACCCACCAAAACATTTCCTGTTTGACCACATTGTGCTGAGCCGCAGCACAATCTTGTACATCCACTTCTCAGCGTCTTCCGCTAGGGCAAACAGAAGGTCGATGACAGGTATCAGGAATGCCAAAAACTGCTCCGCAAACGCTGCGAACGACGGAGACGTCGGCATAATGCCACAGCTCAAGACAAATGTGGTATACTTCCGGTCTTAAGGATTTCGGAAATCTAACAGGAAATTGAGGGACTTGAATTTCAACTATTTCAGCTATTGCACCGTGAACCGTTCGTCAAAACTGGTCCGGTTGTCTCATGGCTCGATTCCATCTTAGGTCCTTAGGTTCATCATATTGAGCTCCTGCTTTTTGATGTTCCGGCGTTTCAGGGGGAATGCACTGTGAGCACTCTGATGGGGATTCCATAGTTCCTGTTATTGTAAATTTAGTTTTAGCAATCTGGTTATTTGTTAAAATCTTGATACTACACTAACCTGATCCGGTTGCCTCCGGCCGGAGGAATAAAAATTAATTCTGGAAGAAGCCGCGCGCTGATTCGCCGGGAGTCGCCGTAATCGAGCTGGATTGCTTGTTCACCTATTCTAAAGATAATGTCCGCACTTCCCCAAGAACCCTTCGGACTAAGTTTTGAAATTCGATGCGAATCACCGACCAAAAAAACAAAATGGCGATTCAAAAAGTACGCACGCTGAAAGTTTAATTGGAAAAACTTTTGAGATGCATAAAAAATAAGGAACGAAAAGTATGCAAACAAAAGAAAATACCAAAAATCTCTCGGTTGCGTAAAAATAACGTACTCGGTAAGTTTACGAAAGTTTGCGTGTAAAAAAAATCTGGCCCATAGTTATGCCATCCCGGCCATCACCCAATGTGGTACATTCAATGGTGATGAGGAACTTGAATATTTCGGTAGTGCTAGAAAAATTCACAAGGGAAGGGGATCCGGATGTTGACGTATGTTGGCCGTGTAAAATTGCACAAGTGTGTGAAAACTCATAGTACTTTGAAACATTATTATTTTTTATTGTCCATGTACTATGGTGTACAAAATAAACTTTCTTATGAAAGCTCTCAGGTATTCGCCACCTGCCTTTTAGAAATATAGACAGGCTGGCCATCCCCGTATTCTGGCCGCTTTGTTTCTGACATGTCACCTTTTTTGGCCGCCGCATAAGAAAGTTCAAATTGATGAAAATAAATAAATATCGGAGAATAATTTCAACCCGCGAAAACAGTCCAAAGAAAGTTCCATCGAATTCCACCCAACTTTGGACCCTATTACCGTTTTCCCTTCCTCGGAGCACAAAAAGTTGGACGAACAAAACAACAAGATTTATCCATTTATCTAATTGTTTGGAATATTGTTATCTGTGAACTATTTTAAGACCGAAAAGCATAACGCTGGTGGTGAAAGAGCCGTCATCTGGATTTTTGAAATTTGGTCCCTCAAGAATTTTCCGTAGACGAGAAGATGCCACCCGACCCGTTAAATCAGAAAGATCGGACGTATTCAGGACATTGTCTGAAGCAAAGTCAGGGGCTATTTTTCGTCCCAGAAGACTCCGCCGGGATAATTTCGTCAGATAGGTAAAAGTATAATATAGTATAAAGTATAATTCATCATTTCCTCGACCACTCAGAAAGGTTTAAAAAATAACTGAAGATTCCTGCACCAAAATCTGGTAAAAAAATATTATGCGGCTAATTTTGTGCTTTTGATTATATACATTAGTTAAAATTTATTTTTAAGGACTGGTAAATACTTTGCAGTAAAAACGATACAGTAATTTTTCGTTATTGTTATGAATATCTAAAAGTGATATATACACTACGCAAATTTCTAGAATCTTGTGTCAAATAGATAATGCAGGCTACTTACGGTTTTCTCTAGCGCTTTTGAACCAATTTACGCTCGCTAGATTCGGTGTTGATATTTCTTGGATCCAACTAGATCCGCCTTGGTGCTGCTGGTTTCAGTCCCGCGGTTGTTGTTGTGGAAATAAGCCGCTGCTGCTAGCGTCAGTCTGCTGCTGTATTTAGCAGCTGCTGGGGCTCGGATTGATCAACTGAAAAAAAATTTAAGCCAAAAAAGCATTATTTTGAAAACAAAAGTTTTTTTTTTCACATTACCTGTTCAGACGGACACATAAAAACTGAAAACCCCATAAATGACACTCGATTTTACCAACCAATAGAGGCTTGTTCTTTTTTTCCGCGGAGCCTTTTCTTCGTAATATTTAACGACGATCTCCATTCATACTCTCTTACAGAACGGACGGGGGAAATTCTAACCCGCGGCAAGCTACTTGAATGACTCAGGAGAAGTCAACGAC
This sequence comes from Uranotaenia lowii, assembly GCF_029784155.1. Lineage (NCBI taxonomy): Eukaryota > Metazoa > Arthropoda > Insecta > Diptera > Culicidae > Uranotaenia > Uranotaenia lowii. The sequence goes on from NC_073693.1 coordinate 35,831,457, forward strand.
TGTTTGATTTAATCTCATGATTTCACATTTACGCTATCGTTTTTTTATTTACATGACATAAAAATACATCCCTTACACAATAATCTTAGATCTTTTCAAGCTTAAAGTTCGTTCAAAAGTGTTAATTTTTGTAGTGTGCGTCGTTTAGATGAGAAATGATGTAAAATTAGATCATATCTGGATTAGTTAAAAGAATAATTAGGTGTTGAAGCGTTTCTGGCTCGTTTAATTTTAGAAAATTTTTGGTGTGCAGGCAACACAATATTAGACCTTACAATTTGAATCCACTCTGCAAATGTATTTTATACCACCACAATCTCCAACGGATGAGGGCTGCCATGATCCAGGATTTGTCTGTAAAATAAGATTTTATAACATTCATTCAGACATTTTTCACAAATAACAATACACAAATTTACACAGAAACCGCACATATTAAAAGAACTTTTTTTTTTTTAAATAACTAGGTATATGTTTTTCTAAATAATGAGACTGAATAGTAAGAGATTGGAGAAAAGGCAGAATCACACATGCGTTTTGTTAACATTTGTATTGTTATTCTTGGAAAACCCTGGCGAAGAATATGGAAACAAAGCAACGCCACGTTTAAGCGTGGAATGCTGGTTCAACTCATCTATCTCAATTTTCACGAGTGTTAAAAGTTGTTGCGAAAAAGTTTTTTTTTCTCGGAAACTGACGCTTCGCTATTCTAACATTTTGTTGTTGGAATCTTAACTTTAACTTTTCGACTTTTTTCATTCAAACTGTTATATAACAAAAATGACAAAACATCTTTTGTTGAAAATTCTCTGAGAATTATTAAAAATAAAGCAAACATGAGTCATGTTTTAAAATTTATGTGGTAGGAGTCAGAATATAAGCGGGTTAGATTTTGTTCGAAATTTAAACGATTTATGTACAACACATCATTTCTACAGATTTTTTATCAAAACTTGTATTGAGATCCAAACCAAAGACTCATGAACTCTTATTTCAAAGTTTAAATGATCCATGTATCAAAATTCTCTTGTTATTTTGACCTTCAACGGGAATTTTTTGCATCGTTTTTCCATGCATCGCAAAAAATTCTATAGAAATCGAAGTTTTCGGCCCAGGAATTGATTTTTTTTTCCTCAAGTAGTTATTGATTCCCGTTTAGAGAATTTTTGAAAACTGGAGAAGTTCTAGTTTTAGTTTTCAAGGATCTTTCAGTGACCATTCTTTAGGGGAAAGCATTTGGTCGTATGTAAGATATTGCAGTTTGAATGAAATAAGTTCAAAAAGTCTAATTTTCATACAACTGATGTATCTCATGTTTCACACACTTGAGAAAGGTTTAATGTTTAATGTTTGATGTTTAATAATTAAACCAAAATATCATTGGAGTTGAACTTTAGAAATGTGTAAAGTTGGAGATATTCTTGCGTGCACCCAAACGTCTATTAAATTATGCACAGTACTTGTAAAACACCAACCACTTAGCTGAAAAAATCATCAAATGTTTGTTCATTTAAAACCATGCATTATAAGCAATGCAGAATATATTCAAGTAATTTATTATTAAAAATAGATTTTTTGCACTTATCTCTCAGCGCATCAAGTTTCTAGCTTCAACATAAACAAAATTACTTTATTGTGTTGTGATTACTTGGGAATCAATTATGTTCATTCTCAGCAAAAATAGTAAAAATGAACCGGTCTAAATCCAATTCTTGAAAAACGATTGCCTATTCTTGTCGCAAAATTACGACGAATTATGGGGGCCGAGCGTTTCGATTTTCAGTTTTTCATACTATCAGCTCAAACAAGTAGCTTTTTAATTTTAAAATTCTGGAAAGTAACCAAAAATGAATGACTAGTTCCTATCTTATTTTAAGATTTTTTGCTTATTTTTAAGTTGCAGCTTGTTGGCGTAAAATGCTTGTTCATAATTACCCCGTCTGTTAATAATTACCCCCTTGTCAATGGGGTAATTATGAACACTGTTACGATTCTTGTTATGTGATGACTTTTGATATTGGCTTTATTCCTGGATTGAAACCACATCTAAACAGATTATTGTAGTAAGCTTTGTTGATTTTTAAAATGTACAGTTTAGAAGTGATAGGTTATTTTCAATTTTACATAGCTGTCAGGCATCTTTCCATATAATCACAAATCCAGAAATCTAAAAAAAAATTAAGCATTGTTTTGAGATTATTTTCAGAGTTTGGATGATTATCGTGATAAAAAGTTAATTTTTCAATCAACAAACCAATGCTGAGAAAACACGTTTTCATAATTACCCCGCATCTTGAAAGTATGGGGTAAATATGAACACTTCCTTGTGCGTGGGTGGAATTTTTTTTCAAAATAAAATCATATCACACCACATGAAGTATCAATTACCAAACGTAAAACTTTCAAAAACAACATTTTATCTCCATTCACATTAACGAGGGAGTCAATTTTTAAGACGCGTCTCAAAACGATTTTCGTTTCTTCGAGACATAAATTTTGTTAGTAACTGTAACTACAAAATTTATACAGTTAGGTTTGCCAATTATAACTGTAATTTATGAATAAAATGATAGACTATCACATTTGATGAGTTTTGAGACCCTAATCTGGCCCTAACAGCGCTTACAGCGTTTGTTCGGAATTACCCCACTTAGCCCTACCTTAAGATATAGTTTTAAAAGTGACAAATTTGTGATGGAAAATAAATTCACAAGCTTAAGTTTATCATGTGAAGTAGCCAATTAAAGTGAAAAGTGTTTTTTTGGCTCTAAAACATGCATTCATGAATTAAGACGAATCAAAGGTATACGACGGAGGCGGGCACACTTAAAGTCTGCTTCATTTAATATTGGAACAAATTCTTTTGCTCATTGTGGCGCTCCTAGTGGACGGATTTGGAAACTTTTTTCACCCACGTGTCGGGAAATTCATTACCTTTCACCATGTATTTATGTCATAACACCAAACGATAGCATTTTGTAAACAACCGCCATGGAAGCCGAACGGAGAGATCAAATTGTGCACAGTTTTCTTACGAGTACGAGTACGAGAATTTCTTCGAAACAGCAATGAATAATTTTTTTATTTTTTTTTATGAAAGAATAAAGAAAATGCTACATTTGTATGAAAAACAAATTATGAATTCGTTAATAAATGACTGAACTACACGCAATTGTTTGTGTTCCAATATTAAATGAAGCAGACTTTACATCCGTCGAACTTGGTCAGCACTTGGTCGAACAGCTTTCGAGCACGGATTCTGGCCACATTGTTCTGCTTCAGCGTCCGATTTGGCTATTTGCTGGCTCGGAATGACCTTATTCCTTCCCGGAGACGAATTCGTCGCACTGTACTGTGAGCGGCCTGGAACTTATTGGCCAAATCGCGGTCTGAAAGATTGGGATTCCTCTTGACGGCCTTGATGACTTTCCCACGCAGTTTCCGGTCGACAGTTCCACTCCGACGCTTCGAATGCGGCTTCCGAGCCGTCGTCAATGTTTCCTTGTACTGCTTGATAACACGCCATACGGTATTTCTGGGCATTTTAAGCTGTTTAGCTAGCTTCGATGCCGACAACAATGGATTTTCAAGAAAACTGTGCACAATTTGATCTCTCCGTTCGGCTTCCATGGCGGTTGTTTACAAAATGCTATCGTTTGGTGTTATGACATAAATACATGGTGAAAGGTAATGAATTTCCCGACACGTGGGTGAAAAAAGTTTCCAAATCCGTCCACTAGGAGCGCCACAATGAGCAAAAGAATTTGTTCCAATATTAAATGAAGCAGACTTTACCCTACCTAAAATTTTGTTGATGTGCTTCCAAAGCTTCGAGTTAGAAGTACTATTCAAGATGGAGGAGTAGTAGTTTTGTTTACATTGTTCTTTAAAAAAAATTTAATTCATAATCAAATTATGATATTAGAGCAAAGATATTCAAGAGTATCTATCTGAACTAAAAACTAATACAAAAACCCATTTCAAGTTCAAAATTCTGCTAGAGTTTTTCAAAATTTTCTAACTTGTTCATAGAATAAGATTGTCAGATTTTTTTCAGCACGTATCTGGGCCGGACAAATCCGGGGTGTTTTATATTAAAACATGGCAAAATCCGGGTATTTGATTTCAGGCAATTTTGGTCAAAACCTAGGAATTTTTCATCATAAATCCAGAAAACTTTATAAATCTTTCATGATAGTTTTTTGAAACTTGCTTTAAAAATTTTGGACGCATAAATGAAAAAAAAATTCAACACAATTAGTTTATTTTAAAGTTTGATTTATAAATGAGAATGATCAAAATCCGGGCTTTTCTAATGAAATCTGGATAACCGGGTCGGATCGGACTTTTCCCTAATTTTATATTTAATATCTGGACCAATCCGGTTAAAAGCAGGCAAGTTGACAAGCTTATCATAGAAATTCAGGTCTGGATATTAAATTTTAAATCAAACCGATTATGGAGGTTCTGGTTCCATTTCCCATAACCAAAATTGTATGTCGAAATATTTTCGTATTTCTGATTTTGTATCAAGTTCAGGATTCTTTATTTTCAGTTCGAATAATCATAAGAAATAAAGAATGAAAAGCTGCTTTGAAATCCATGTTCGAATTCGGTTTTTTGCATTTCATATCAAATTTGGATCACGTTTTTCGAAGAAAATGCATTTTCAATATTTTGATAATAATTTTCCGAATATGGAAAAAGAAGAAATTTGTTTTATTTTGAAATTCGAAGTTTTTAAACTTTATTCTTACACAATATTTAAAGCTTCTAAAAGGCGATCCAAAATTGAAAACCAGATTATGATTCATGATTTGAAATTCACATTTTAAATCAGATTCACAAAACAGATTAAAAATAAATACTTCAAATAATGAATTTAAATTAAACCAACATTACAGCATTTAAATTTTAGATTCATGAATAAGGACTTCAAAATTTGGCTCATGAAGTTCTGATCAGAAATTAAGAATCGAAAATCGGTTTTTTTTTCTACATTTCGGAAATCGTACAAAAATTCGGGAACAGACTCATAGTTCAATTTTTGAATTCAGATTTAGAATTCAGATTGAAAATTCTGAACATAATTTTGCATGTGAATGAGTTTTTCAATCAAGAAAAAATTGTTGAAAAATTCAAGAGAACATAAGCTTGAAAATTTGCTTGTCGATTCAATTTCCAGATTTTTAAGTTTTTAATCAGAATAAGTTTGTACACACAATTCAGCTGAAAATCACAAATATAAAGTAGAATTTGAGTTGATTTTCTATATTTTTTATTTCTTTTTTAGAATGGAATTGTTTTATTTATGAACAATATTTCGTGTTTAAGAAACATGTACCTGATCTTCACCTTAAAAAATCTACGCATTTTTTTTCGGGTGTATTGTTTAACATTATTGCAGCTTTTTTAAAGCCAAATTTCAAACTGTTACCATAAATTTAGTTCAAGTTTGCATCAAACAAACTTGATTCGAAAATTTTGGATCTCTTACTGTTTTTTTTTTTGGTAAATTTTATTCATTTTCATGAAAGGTTAGAATCTTGGAATTTGCAAAAGAGTTTAGAAGATTGGGCTTGTTTTATTTGATTAAAGAATAAGTTTTTCTTTTAAGAAATTGAAGGCTACCCTACAAAGAACAACTTGGATCTACCAAGTTTTTGAACAAATTCAAAAATTTTAGCCATCGATGAATGCAAATAGCTATTTTTGTTTCTTGAAGTTTCCGTAAAATAAGCTCACTCTTTAGGCTAAGGACCACTTTTCTAAAAAAACTTTCATACGAAAACTATTAATGAGTACCTAAAAACTAATATTCATTATAGCTTCATTCATAATTTGTTCTTATTTTTTTTTATTCGTGTGTTTTAAGACAAAAAATTAGTCACCAAATCCCCCCCTTCGCCATGAGTTGGTTCTTCCTACGGCCCTGATTCAAATCCAAAAGACTCGAGCAAAGTTTTATATTTCACAGTTTTTTTTTATTCTTCAGGTTCACTGGAATTAATGTGGCCTGTAAATACCGTGTAGTGTACGTCTTAAAATTGCCCATTTATAAAGCGCTCTGAACTGATAGTGTGAAGGCCATCATGATTTATATTGTTTTCAATTTCAAATTTTAAGTTATTGTTTATGTACATTGCAAGACCACCGTGTGGTTGGAGAGGGCAAGAGAAAATTGAATTGAAACAAGGAATATTATAAAGTGAAAATTTGTTCAACAATCCACGTTTCACAAATCATAATAACATCGATTTCAGTCTTTTTATGTTCTTACTTTCTATCCGTCTATAAAATCTCATAATTTATGACCAAACGTAACTAACGATGAGTAAATTCTACATAAAACTTTTAAGAAGTTTTCACCAGTAAACTTTGCCCACTAATGACTAGGGTGTACTTCCTTCAGAATAAACAGTTCTTCAGGTGGCCTTTTCAGCCAGAACTAGACATACTTATACCATCATCGATCGATATGAATACTAGTAGCCGAACGTCCATCAAATTAGTGTCAATTACAAGATCCTATCAGTTCCATCTCATATGCAAACCCATATCAATCATCAAGCAGTGGTGTAGGCGTTTCTAGAAGTGCCTGATCAACGATGCCGATTACCTACCGAGCGAAGTCGATGACAACTTGTTGACATCTGGCAGCGGGCACTCCACACCTCTCTTCAGCAGAACCAACCAGATACGACGACGGTGGACGGCTAGTTTATTATTTTCTGCCCTCAGGTAATTTTGGCCCTGATGTGGGAAGAGTAACGCGGAGAAAAAAATGACGCTAAACGCCGCAATTTCAGAACCTCCCCAGTTTCTTCCGTTGCTATGCGGTGGACATTGACAGTGCTTTTAGCTCTTGAACTTGAGGTGGGATTAAGGAGAACTTAATACTTGACCAACGAAAAAAAATTCAAAAAGACAACAAACGGACTCAATGGTGGTCCGCCGCCCAGCTATTAAGATACAATTAATGGTCGGTTATTATGGACGTCCAATTTGTTCTGATGACACTCGATGACTTAAGTTTGGGATTGCCCACAACGACGACGTGTGCCGATGAGTGTTGTAATTTGTTGCGGGAACAGAGATGTAGGATAAAGATTACGGAATAATTTGTAGGCTATGTCGTTACAGATAATAAATGACGGTATTAAACGATACGATATGCTTAGAATCTTTTTAATACTTTTTTTTTCGTGATTTCATTATTCTTATACCGAAAGTAGTATTATCAGTGTTCATTGAATCGAAAAGTTTCACGAAATTGTATAACGAAATTGTAAAATTAAAAAGATTTCTCCGATAAAATGAATGCCAACGTTGAAAGGAAAATCTCTTGGAAAATTTTCATTCTCTGAACTTTAACAATCACGTAGTGAAATCACACCATAATCAATAGGACCTTCCCTTGAATAGTCCCTCATAGGCGATTGTCGTCGTCGTGATTTCCGCACGAAATGGCTAAAAGAATCCAACAAGACTCTCTCCTTGGCGCGTAAATCATTTTTATCACTTTGCCTTGGCAGAGAGAAATTCATAATCCACGCAGCAAAGACTTGGTTGGGCCATGGTCATTAGCAATGGGTACCGACTACGACGGCTCCATTCTTTCTGTCCGTTCCAGCTGCCACCAGAATGGAAAAAGTGGCACCAATCCAAACCCAAACGTTTGAAAGGATTACAGACATTTTTTTCCCCTGGAAAATGTGTGCTGCAAACTGCATGTTCCGACAGGCTTTGCATTCGTTTAAGGATCTGTAGCTGAAAGAGGGCCCTGAATGCCGTGGGAAGTCATCTGCCAAATCCTGACTCTACGTAATAGAGTGACAAAGTCATTGGTATGTAACCATGTCGATAATTTGAAATCAAAAATAGAAGCGTATTTGGAGATAAGTCTAATTTAAAAATTTCCCAAACAGAACTGCTGAATTTAAATAAAAATCACAATTCTTCGATGCCACCCTTCGACACACATGTAATACACTGTGGTGGTAGGAATAAGGATTAGTAAATTTTGTCCATTTTATCTGCTGCGGATATTTCTCCGATCTCCGATAAAAAATTGGCCTCCTTCCGAGGCCGAGCCAAGATCGAGCAACAGGAATTTGTATTTCTGGACTTTTATGAAACGGTGTCAGAGGTTTAAATTTATGGTTAGCTTTATTAACTGCTGCGATGTGTGGGGAAAATTGTATCGGTTTAATAATGAATACCAAAAACCTTAAACGGACGATGTCATACTCCTGTGAAATTGCTTTGACAAATTCTAGCAAAATTGTACGTGTGTATAATAAAAAACAATTTTCCGATTTTGAAATGATCCAGGTAAAGATGACTTTTTTTATGTCAGCATTTTGTCACCGATTCCAACGTTTTATTCGTAATATGTAGAAAGAATCTAAGGAAAACTAGTCCATTTAGAAATTCAATTTACAATTCAACATTATTTTATATTCTGATGCCAGAAACATAAAAAAATAACTCGTTTTCCATGAGATTCGAACTCAGATTCAAGATTTCCCAAGATTCAAATTTTGAGAACTATTCAAATAAAAATCTGTAGGTGATAGAAAGTCAACTTTCATATGGAGCTTTCTACCCGCATGGAGCGGTATTATACAGTAACTATCACCATTATCTTTTTCCCAAGACACCCAAAAGATTGCCCTTATCGTTTTTGGATTGTTAATGAACGATGACACTAATCGTTTTTTCGTGAATTGGAATCGTTTAGACACAAATAACGATACAGGGAACGGGTTGTTAAGTAAAAGAACGATTCATTTTTTTTGCTTTTTTCTAGATTCAAAATGAAGCAAAACGAAAAACGATAGATGTAATCGTTATCATATCGTCGCTTTTATATGTTTTCTACGCTACATTGTATCTTCAAAAGATCTTTTTATGATTTACAGGAAAAAGGAAACTATTTATGAAATAATTGGTTTCAAATTATATTATTCTTGAAGTATAATAGCATTTGATAATAATAACTGTTTCATAACTTATTAAATCACAATTCCTTGTCGAATCTCATAACATCCCAAGTAACCATAAGAACTAAAGCTTTGCCTTTTTATAGCTATATACCAGCATTCAAGTGCTAAATTACACTATATCAGCACATCAGGTGCAATTTTGCATCACAACAGCCCTTTGAGTGCTAATGCTGCATCATATTAGAATTATACCACTATTTTAAAATGCAACCAGCATTTTATCAGCTTTTCACAATGCTTTTGAAATGCAACATAGCTCTAAATCAGAATAAAAAATGCTATAATTTCTAAGCATTAAATTTGCATCACTTCAGCTTGCTTTAATGCTTTTTAGCACTATATAAGCACTACAGTGGCATTAGGCCAAAGCACATTAGCATTGATTGATGCAGAAATAATGTAAATTTAGGGCACCGCTTGCCAATAATTTGATTTAAATAGGGCTTTTTTTCAAAGATTTAACGCGGACCTGATAGGTCCACAAGCAGAGTTACTGAAAAATGTCCGATCCATGGATGTCATGAATTCGATCCCAGGTCATCTTCACCCGAAAAATGAAAAAAAAGTCATGTAGAAAATTCAACCCGAGAGATCCCCATAACATGAATAAGCGAATATCCAACATAAGCCAAATTAATTATCATGGCAGAAAAATGGAGCCAAATAAAAATCGATTTTTTTTTTACCCGCATGGTTGTACCTCATTTGAACACCATGCTTTTTCCCAGCATTTTGCCCGCCAACGCTATAGCATCAACTTAGCATAGCACAGTGCTTTTATAGTTTTTAGTGCTTATGGTTACTTGGGATGTCCAGGTTACTTTTCCTGCAAAGTATTAAAAAAAATATATATATAATTGAGTTGAACGAGAATATTACTACAATACAATTGTTACCTTAAAAAATTGTAGCACCTTCAGTCGGTTGCTGATGGGTCACCTCCAGTTGGTTCATTCTGCGTAACTTCTCGTCGGTTCTATGTGTTACGTTTACCCACATCTTTGACTTTCGCTGCTGCAGCACCTCCGGCGTTCATTTTCCTTTTTCGAATGGCCCGGTATCATTTTTTTAAGTTTTATGATCTATGATTTTCGGAGAGGTTTAAGAATGTGAGACGTGATGGTGATGATGGTTTAATCATTTTACCTGTCACAGGTAAATTCTCTGCCAATTCATTGATTGATCACAGCGATTATCATTACTGGAGGATGAATCACCGCTGTCGGATATCAACCGACAGAGACGATGGACCTTTTATACGGTTCGTGAAAATAAAAGAAAAAGTTAACATAAATACATGGAAGCGTTTCTAATTTATACCTTGATAAAGATGAAAGATATTTGAGCTCTTCTGGTCGTCGAAATTGCCTAACAAGAAACCAGCCAAACTGAGCTTATCAGTGCATGATCATTTCCACCTATATTGTTTGACGCGTTTCCTTTGAGAAACCATTTTTAAGGTTTTGACAGAGGTGCCATGACCATTTTGCTCGCTGTGAAGGGAATAGCTTGCATCGCTCGATCGGTCTCGGCCTGCATTGCAACGTCTTCTGTTTCAGGTTGATCCATCACCGAATAGTACAAAGAATTGGTTGCGCTCGTATTCCGCAGTGCTACCCATCGATGAAAGATAAATCTACAACTAAAAAAAATCAATTAAAGTCAAATCGATAAATCACGTGAATTTGAGTACTTTTACCAATCCGCTCAAAAATCCGCTTGTTTGAGCACCTTCGGGTTGGAGACAATAAACTTCAGGAATTCAGATGCTCAGTAAAACAATTACAAAAAGAACCTTCGCGGAATGCAAATGGAAATTCTTTTTCGGATTTTGAAGCCAGAGACCCGATTTGACAACAATTCACAGTTGCTTTCAGGCTTTCCTGTTCGTCCTTGGTCCTTACCGATAGGAAACGGTATCAAGCATCAACCTGCGAACAACAAATGAGGGGATGAAGGAGAAAAATAGAAATAAACAGATAATAAACTTACGGCAGACACACCGAGCATCAGGATTTTAAATTCAGGTTTCCAGAAGCTGTTTGCTAATTTAATTCCGGCTTGAGGCAATCGAATTTTCTGGCTAACCGTGATCTCTCCTGATTCCAATCCAACGCTGTTACTGCTTTTACGGGCAGGATTTTTAACTGCATTGCCTTGCCTCTCCATTCTCCTGACCGGAGAACAAGCCCTGCTTTCCTTCCGATGCACTTTGCGGATTCGTATCCGGATCTTTCACAAGACCAACAAAACAAATGTTAGTTGAAAGCTTCCGGACTGCGTTTTTTTCCTTCAGGTTGCGGGTCCTGTATAGTATTGTTGGTGTTTTAGTTCTGGAAAAGATAAAGTTGATACCTTTTAAAAATATTTCATGTAAAAAAGAAGATAAAAACTTACATTTCAGCTGATAATTTAAAAATAACTGGAAATTTCCGAAAACCTCACAAAATTAAAACACGCGATTTTTTTTTTGTTTGCTTCGTTGAGTGAGGACACACGACACACTCGTATGCACCAATACTGAGTTAATTTTAAGGATTATTACGCGTATCTTTCAAAAATATTTTTTTATCATTTATAGCAAAGACGCATCGAATATGGAAAAGTTTGGTGAACATTTGAAGATTTAAGAATGATTACACGAATACTAACGATACATGTAATCAGAACAGAATAATATCAAAGATTAAGTGTATGATATTTGATTATGCGGGTATCGTTTAATTGTTTGAATTTTAATTTCAAAGCTTTATAAGAGGCCGTTGAGATACCAAGTGGACCAAAAAGTGAAATTTTCAACCACCTCCCCTCTCTCACTCTCTGTGGTCAACATTTGACAACCCCCTACTCAATCTCCGACTGTCAAAGTAGACAGATACGAAACTTTTTTGTTTTTTCTAAATCGTATATTTTAGTTAGAACACACTTCTTTTTGTTTTTTTGCTTGATTTTTAAAACAAATAAGCATTTCCTTCCATTATAATAAACTCTGGAATAAGTTAGGGGCAGTGCCCCACTCCTATAAAGAAAAAAAAACATTGTTAAAATTACACTGCTTTAAGCTATAGCAAACCCGAAGTTTTCTTACTTTTTTTTAGAGATTGTGTTTTATTTGAGCGAAATGTTACAAATACTAGTGTTTTTTTGTAAGAGATGGCCTTTAAAATTTTAAAGAATATGCAAAAGAATCCCAAAACAACATAAATGATCAATGTAAACTTTATTTATAGTTACCCAAGCACGAATTGTATGGTTTTGTTCTATTTTTGATGTGAAATAATTTTGACTTCCACAATTTTGATGAACTAATTGAGCTACTTTTTGGAAATTTTAAATGAAATTCCAATGAAAGATATTTATTAGACAAGTTTAAGTATTCTGTACCTGTTTATTTTACACAGACCTCATCAGCCATAAGACCCAATTTACAAAAAACAGTGAACTGGAGCCATTTATTTAGCTAAAATACGTGTTTTATGCCTTCACCATAAGGTATCAAATTTTTTTTAACACAAATCCGGGCAATTTTATCTAAAACCTGGCTATATCCAGGCATTTGATTTCGAAATTGTAGATCGAAACCCCGGGCAATATCCGAGCAAAGTTTGGTGAAAAACCAAGAATTATTCATCAAAACTAAGAAAAAAACTTGAAAAAAATGTTTTTCAAATTTTATCAGCAGATTCTTAATCGTATTGTAGGTTTCCAAAAAAAAACTTGTTTTGATTATTTTAACGAAAATTTTCTAAGAAAATTTCGGTTTGAACGCACAAATAAAAAAAAACTTTTACAACATATATTGTATTTTTGTACAGTTTGGCGTAAAAAGATAATAAATCAGGGCTTTTCCTATGAAATCCGTGCAACCGGACCGGGCTGGAATTTTTCTAAATTTTGTATTAAATATCCGGGCAATCCGGCAGCCTTACTTTACCAGTAACTGAGGTGTTTACAGGCCGATAATAAAATGAATACTTAGTGAAAGGAGAATCTGTAAAACCAGGATAGTTTGTCTGATGAGTCATCAGTGATGATTAATATGTATAAAAATGGACTTCTGTCTGTCTGTCTGTCTGTTCCCTATGGACTCGGAAACAACGGAACCGATTTTTGGTGGGTGGGTGCTTTTAAGGCCGGGGAAGGTTCCCATTACAGTTTGAGATTCCTCCCTCTTACTGTAATGGGGTGGGGGTTTCTAAAGAAAAAAAAGCTATGTTGAGCATAACTTGAGAACCATTCAAACAAATGGCACCAAATTCGGCATGATAGAGAATTTGGTCACAAAAAGATTTCTATGAATATTCGGAGCCCCTTATTTTTCAAAAGGGGAAATAAGGATGGGCTTTCTTACACTTTTTAACATATCTCTAGAATTAGTCAAGCAAATGGAACCAAACTTTGCATGTGATGGTATAAGGATACAAGAAATAATTCAAAGACTATTTGGAAACCCTCCCTTCTTTCAGTGGGGAGATTTAAAGGGGAGGGGGGATTCCGTACAATTTTTATTGCAAAATTTGAAAACTATTCGAGCAAATGGAACCAAATTGGCTTGCGGAGGATATTTTGACATGAAAAAATGTTCTATGTTGTTTGAAACTCCTCCCGATTTACATTGGGGGGATAGGAAGAGGCAAGAGGACAAATTTCGCAATATTCGAAAACTCGTCAAGCAAGGGGAATCAAATTTGGCATGCGATGGTATTTGGGTGAACGAAATATTTCCAAAATGATTTGACGCTTTTCCCACCTTTCATTAGAGAAACAGGGGGAGGGGGCTCCCATACAATTTGTTGCATGACTGGTGAATTAATCGAGCATATGGAACTAAATTTGGCATGGAAGAATGTTTGGATACGGAAAAAGACTCTTTGATTGTACATTTTTTTTGCAAAACTCTACAACATTTTAAGCAAATGGGGCCAAATTTGTGAAGATCAAGTATATGGAAATATGAACTTAAGACTCTTCCTTTCTTTTCAGTGGGGAGCTTGAAATGGAGTGGGGTGTACTCATACTTTTATTAAATAACTGAAGAAATTTTCGAGCAAATTTGGCATAGAATGGTTTGAGGAACGAGAGACGTTTTCTTGATTATTAAACAGGAAGGCTCTCATATTTTTTTTAATGACTTGGAAACTGGTCAAGCAAGTGGAACTGGCTTGGGCGAGGAATTTTATACAAGTAAATCATTTATTGTTGCAGAATTTAGGAACTTATGAATGAATAAACACATAATCTAAATTTAATATCCAAAGTTATGATTGAAAAGTATTTGTTACGACAGGTTATGAAAATAGAGAAGAGAAAAGTTTATCTCGTTTGTAAACTTTCCATCAATTTTCGAAAGCACCCCGGGACAGCTAGTAATATTAATAACTCTTGGCCACCTTTTTACCACACCAAAAGTTGAAGAGTTTATTGCAACTTTTTAAACATCCTGTAGAGTAGGTACCTTGATAAATTTTTGGTTTGCATACAAAATTTATGTTTTCATACAAATTTTTCTACAAAAATTTACTAAAAGTTCTTTTCTCACTATTTTGAATTTTTATAACTCATTTTCAAATATTAATTATGAATAGAAAATTTAATCCAAGATATTAATTTTTGGAACGAATTCTGTTACTCAAATTTTCCTTTTTTTTTACAAACATTCTGTTTGTGACCAATGTTTCTTATGAATGACTCTTGGTAATGGCCGTAGGAACGGGGGAGGGGAGGGGGGTTGTTTTGGGGTTTAAATTCCCCCAAGAGGGCCAAAAATGCCAAGCAAAATGCTCTTTTCGAATTGCAAATTTTAAATCAAATTTAGATGAACGACCTAAATGATTAAAGAGTATCAATCTGGACTCAGAACTTAAACAAAAACCTCGAAATTTAATCTTCGGTCAGCAAATCTAGTTCGGTTTTTCGAAAATTTTCTCACTTGTTGATAAAAATTGAGTCCCAAATGCTTAAAAATTCTTATCTAGCTAGGAATAATAATAATACCAAACAGGCCCGTGCGAAGAGCCCGTCCATGGGGGGGGGGGGTTTTCGAGATTTAAATTTAGCTAAAAATAATAACAATACCAAAAATAAACAATAAAAAGGAAAGGAATTTTTAACGTCGTTTCTCTCTCATGATAACCACACAAACTGGATTGATAAAAAAAAAACAAATTTTCAAATCATATCACAATGGATGTTTAAAATTTTTGGTAAGTCATTGATGATGATTTTCAAAATTATGTTCTTTATTATGAACTAGAAATTTGTTTTAAAAGAATTTCTAAGTAAACTTAAAATAATCAAAATGGAAAAATGATAGTAATTGTAAATTTTTAATAATCTTAATTTTTTTTCATTTTCAACTGAAGAGTTGATTAAAAAATTCTGCTATAGTATTTTGAATTTGAACAAAAACTATTAAATCGCGATTTAAAATGGGAATTTTCGATAGATGAAAAAAAAAATTAATTTTGAACTTTGGAAATTTATTCAATGGTCGATGATTTAATTTAATTTGATTGGAAGAAGAATATATTTATCTATTATTATTTGAAAAGTGCCAGTGATAAAAGTCAGAGAAAACACCTTTTTATAAAAAAAAAATCCTCCAGTTGTCAAAATAAACGGCTCAAAAAGTTCATTTTTGAAGTTCAAAATAATAACTTCAAGTTCAATTATATTGACAAGGAAATATTGGGAAATGTGTAATTTAGTGAATAATCAATGAAAACTGATAAAAAATGAAAAATAAGGAGTTTCAAGTTTTGTTGTAAATATTTAAAGAACAAAGAAAGTACAGTTAACAAAGTAAGTTAGTTAACATTTCGCATTAAAATGAAGTTTAAAGTTGCTACTTCGAATTTTTTTTTTAAACTTTTTAAGATTAATTTAAAAGTCATGATCGATTCATAAAACACGATTTTATATTAAAAAAAATGAATTTTTTTTAAATTTTCAATCACTGGTTTCAAATTTGAAATTCCAATGAAATATTAGGTCCTGGAAAGAACAGAAAACTAAAACTTTGTTTTTTTTTTAATGGCTGACACATAAAGTACACAAAAGTTCAGAATTTAAAATAAATTTGATATAAATTATTTATAAAATTTAAATAGTTCGACTAAAAAAATTCGACTAATTAAAGAATTGAAGAAAAACTGTACTTTAAAATTCTGTAAATTTATTTAAAAATTTCAAAAAAATTTGTGGCGTGGCGTGTGTCAAAATAAAAAATATAAGTGTTTTAAAACATTTCAGAAGGGTTTTCTTTAATAGCCACGTTTCACCATAAGTTTAAACATAATTTAATTGACTCCAGGCAACAGCATTTTGGTGTTTGTTTTAATGATTGATTTGGTCGATTTTAGCGTTTTGAACTCGAATCTTTTATCAAATTTTGTCGAGCACTTTTAGTATTGATGATAAAGAGTTTTGCAGAGCACTTAGAGGAACAAAAAAACAAGAAATAAAATTTAGTCTTAAATTGGTTTCTTGAAGAATAATTCATATTCGCATAACATTTGTAATGAAAAATCGATTT
Organism: Uranotaenia lowii; assembly: GCF_029784155.1. Taxonomy (NCBI): domain Eukaryota; kingdom Metazoa; phylum Arthropoda; class Insecta; order Diptera; family Culicidae; genus Uranotaenia; species Uranotaenia lowii. Next base: position 35,847,999 of record NC_073693.1, read on the forward strand.
TTTAATTTAAAAAAATGGTTCGTCTCAAAATCTGTTCTTATTTCGTTACAATTCCTCATAAAAACACATTCTGAAGAGGTAGGGTTTTTGTATGTCAGGTTTTGAGATCCTGTACAAATGATTAATTGAATAACAATTCAGAATCAAAGTTATTTTCAATTCGTAAACGTCAAATACTGTCGTAGATCGCAATGTCTCAAGCAAAGGGTAATATAAGACAAAATTCCGCCGGAGGCGAGAAAAATTTCTGACTCACTTGTTGACATTTATTTTCAAATACATTTAAGATTAAGTAATTTTCCGTTACTACGGTGAAAATTTTACTTGGAAAAAATCTTCATGGGGGGGGTTAAACCCCTAAAAACCCCCCGTTCGCACGGCCTTGATACCAAATATGCACAATAAACAAGAAAATTAATTACTCAAACCATTTCTTCTCCTGAGACCATTGCAAAAACTCGAACAAGTAGTATTTTTTCTGATACAATTCCAAGTTAATTAGAATTAAAATATAAAATCGATGTTTTTCCGGATTAATAAACTTTTCAAAAATAAAGCTAAAAAATATAAGCTGTTAAATTGGCTACAAATTTGAAATCAACACAAGAAATCGAATACGAATTTAAATCTCGAAAAAAAAAAACCAGAATTTATAGCCTCGGACATAAGAATCAGTGCTCAGAAATAGAATACATTAAATAGAGCACCAGATTTTAAAAGACATACAATCCTTATTCTCACATAATTTTTAGATCAGGTCAGAAATTACCCTTGATTAAAAATTGTTTTGAAAAACGATAGGAATCGTTCATTTTTCATCATGTTGATTTTCCTTTTCTTCCATCATATTCAATGGCAGCGTTAATTTTTAATATTATTTTTAAATATTGAACTGCGATATTATTAGCCTAAAATTTGAAACAATCACGATTTGAAATATGAATTCTCGATAAGAAAAAAAATAATAACTTTTTAACTTAAAAGAGTTTATTCAAAACACATAATAATTGATGTGAAATTCAACAAAAAGAAGATAATATTAAATATTTTTTCAAGTGATCGAAGTCAGTGACAAAATATTTGTTTATTCATTTTCTTCTGGTTATCAAAATACTAGGTTAACAAAGCTCATTTTTGAAGCACATAAGTAAAACTTTAAATATTCACATATGCTCAATCAATCATTGAACCTCTAATGATGTTGTTAAAGTGTTAATAAGTTTAAAAATGGATCAGCTTTGAGTGAAATCAGACTGATGAACTAAAAAAAAACTTCATGAAAAACGAAAACAGATTCTAGTTATCCTTCATTCAATCAAAAATAGGATCCAGCGAAGATATTCTTATTCCAGAGAAATAATTATTTGAAAATGAGTATTCTACATTTTTTCAGGAATTTGAAAAGATGTCATTACGAAAATATCTGATATTGTTAAAGAAAGTTTTTTTTATTAATAGTTTCATTTTATTTACCAAAATTAGTTGGAGAAAACAAAAAGATTTTATTTCTACGGTTTAAACCTATTTAAAAATTCGTTTTATTTTTTTTTTTACCAGTGGCTCTTTCAGATGACTATCTTGAATAGTAAACACATATTACAAGCAAGGCTATTAGATTATTGATTTGTTAAATCAGTTTGAATCAGATTGCATTTTTATTACGTATCGATACGGTAATATACTAATTAAATGGTTTTTATTCTAAGAGCTCAGATTCACACGACATCATTCTTCTAATAGAATAGCTCAACTTCTTCATCTCTACTTCTCAATCTCAAGCATTTATCACTGTGTTGCCAGTGTTCCAACACCTCCCCTTTTATTTATAGAAGTATGGGTTGTACCGAGTCGGCATTCTCCTTATTCTTGTTGACCTTCTCAGAAGAACAGCAGGACGATTTTTTTCCTTAGGAAGCTGCTCCACTGTTTTCGGTGTATCTGGAACCAGTAATTCATCCTCGCCTTCAGAATTACTCAACCCGAAATCACCAAGTAGAACATGTAACGGAAGCCTACTCGATACACGCTGATCCTCAGGTACTAAGGCCTCGACTTGATGGTCCCCCCGAGCACGCAACTGGTTCGTATGAGAGCGGATGAGTCTTCGCTGTTGGTTCAACCACACGTTGAACATCACGTTCCCGATTCGCTCGATGATGACAGCCTCCATCCATACCAATTTCCCAGCCTTGATAGTTGAGGCGTAGACGTGATCACCTTTTTTAAAAGTTCGAAACCGCGCCCCATGCTTCCTGTTGAATTGGTTGTTTTGAACTTCTTGCTCCACATGCAGATGGTCTGAATCAAACTTCTTGGGTTTCAGTAGATCCAACATTGTCCTATGTTTCCTCCCCATCAGGATTTCCGCTGGGGATTTACCTTCTGGTGCCGATTTGTTAGGAGTGCTTCGATATGTTGATAAAAATATTTGCAGTGATTTGGCAATCGAGTTTCCTGTGCTGGGCATTATTTTGCGAAGGCTGCGCTTTAGGGTATCCACAAATCGTTCGGCCTGGCCGTTTGATTGAGGATGATATGGAGCTGTACGGATATGAACAATTCCAAAGCTTTCACAAAAATTCTTGAAAAGAGCACTGGAGAATTGGGTTCCATTATCCGATACTATAGTTTCTGGCAGGCCATAGCGAGCAAAACATTCGAACAGATTATCTATAGTTGCTTGCGCTGACGTATTGGATGTTTTGATAATCTCCGGCCATTTATTATGAGAGTCCACAATGACGAGAAAAGTGTGCCCCTCAAATGGGCCCGCATAGTCAATATGAAGACGCTGCCAAGGATGAGTAGCTCGTGGCCATGAAGACAACAATGTTTTTGTTGGAGCTTTAGCGACAGCTGCACAGGATTTACAAGAATGGACGTAGTTTTCCACATCTGAATCGATCCCTGGCCAGTATACGTGACATCGCATTATTGATTTCATCCTCTCTTGACCAGGATGACCTCGATGAAGCGTATTAAGAACTTGCTGACGGAAGCAATCAGGAACAACTATTCGGTCTCCCACCATAAGACACCCTTGCGACATCGAAAATGCATCTTTTTTTGGGAAAAATGAACGAACTTCGGGATCCAAGTTGCTTGACGACTTAGGCCATCCATTTTCAACTTGCTGAATAACTTTTTGTAGGACTCTATCATTTTGGGTCGCTGAGAGCAAATGCTTAAAAGTGACTGGAATTGCAGACATTGCCGAAGAAAACGTAGCATTCACATCATCTTCAAGTTGTACCGCTGCTATCACAAAATCTTCATCAACCTTGGTTTTGGGGTCAATGAGTCTAGAAAGCATGTCCGCATAGCCGAACTCTTGAGTAGCGATATGTTCGATATTGAAATCATAGGTTAACAACGTAAGGGCCCAGCGTTGAAGACGATTTGAAGTATGTACCGGGATACCTTTTTTGGATCCAAAAACAGCCACAAGTGGTTTGTGGTCGGTTTGTAGTATAAATTTTCTGCCATAGATAAAACGATGAAATTTTGTAACACCATAAACAAGCGCCAATGCTTCTTTTTCCACTTGTCCATATCCGCGTTCCGCAGGGGTCAGAGTTCGTGATACATGGCAAACAACTCGTATATTACCATCAGCATAGCGATGCATCAGACAGGCACCGACACCGTAGTTAGACGCATCAGCTGCCACGATTGTTTCCAACTCAGGGTTGTAGTGAGCCAGAAGAAGGTCTGATCGTAGCACTTGTTTGAACTGATCGAAAGCAGCCTGACACTCTTGACTCCATTTCCATTTGACATCTTTCCGAAGTAGTGCATCCAGTGGACTTCTGAGATCGTGCATGTTAGGAACAAATTTAGCATAAAAGTTAACAGCTCCCAAAAAAGAACGTAGGGTGCTAACATCATGTGGAGCTGGCATGTTGCAGATAGAAGCTGTTTTTTCCGGATCTGGTTTGATACCTTGACTATTGACAATAAATCCCAGGTATCGTATTTCCGACATGGCAAATTTACATTTTTCTAGGCTTAGAGTGAAGCCCCAGTTCTGGATTCTTTCGAGAAGCTTCTCTAAGCGGTTGATGTGCTCTGCTGCGGTTCGACCGTGAACAAGGAGGTCATCCAAGTACACTTCGACTCCTTCTAACCCTGCTACCATGGATTCTACAATTTTTTGAAAACATCCAGGAGCAGACTTAACGCCAGGAACCAGTCTGTTGAATTCGAATAGACCACGGTGGGTGTTTACTGTTAGATATCGACGCGAGTTTCTTTCCACTGGGACCTGTAGGTAGGCATCAGAAAAATCGATGTGTGAAAATACGATGCTACCGGAAAGTTTAGTGAAAATTTCCTCGGGCACAGGCAAAGGGTATTGATTTGCTTCGATGACGTCATTCAACCCAGTTGAGTAGTCAGCACACACTCGAATTTTCGATTGTTCTCCGTTAATGGGCTTTTTCTTTACAACAACAATTGGTGCTGCCCATTCAGAGAACTCTACTGGTGAGATTATGCCCAATCGCTCAAGTCGGTCCAGTTCCTTATTAACAGTTTCAAGAGCAGCAAAAGGGACTGGTCGCTTGGCTCGAAATACTGGTTGAGACTCAGGTTTTAAAAAAAGTTTTGCTTCCGCTTTAGAACAGCATCCTAACGATTTAGCGAATAAATTTGGGAAGCATGCAGTCAACCGTTCTGTCTCGCTTGTTGACACCAACTGGTTGCAAATCGTGCTCAGGGGGACATCCCAAAGGTTGAAGTCATCGATGAAGTCGAGGCCTAAAAGGTTCAAATTGTTAGTAGCCGAAACAAAAACAGTACCTGTACGAAGAACTCCTCTGAGAGAAATGCCACAGTTGAATTCGCCGATAAGCTGCAACAGCTGACCCGAAGCTGATCGGGCCTCCTGAGATGGTGGTTTTGTTTCGGGGCTGCCAATTTGTTCCCAGTTCGCTTTGGAGATCACGGTTATATCCGAAGCACAGTCCAGTTGTAGTTGAATGCTGACGTCATTAATCCCGACGGTGATATATTTTCGTCGTTGCTGTGCTGTCAGCTGATGGACCACGAAGATGCCGTTGGATTGGAATTGTTGACTCCACTTCTTCTTTCGTCCAGGATTGGATGGTATGCACTGGCAATAGCCTTCCTTATGGCCGAATCGATGACACTCAGCACATTGGTGATCTCTATAAGGGCACTCACGGACATAATGCAGCTGGCCGCATTTCCAGCAGGGGGTTTTCGGCTTGTTGTTTCCCGCAGTCAGTTTCGGTTGATCGTTACTAGGTGTTGGTTCGTCTCGATGATACTGTGGCCGTGAAATAGCATTGACTAACGGAAAGTCCAACGTATGTTCAACGATTGAAGTGTCTTTTCGAAGATTGATGATTCGGTGAACTTCAGCAGTAAGTGCGTCCAAACTCATTTGCCTGTTACCTTCCAACTTGGCCAGCAAGGCCGTTCGTATTTCGGAATCTTCTTTGTCGTGTAGTCCGCAGACGAATATGAGGCATTTGAATTCGTCTACAGAGCAAGTCGGGACACCAAATTCTTCGCAGCTACGGTTGACCATTCCGGCATATGAAAGGTAATCATCCGTCGGTTTTTTGCACAGTGTTAGGCAGTGATACCTTTTGGAGAACTGAGATGTGTGTGAGCTGAACAGTTCCTTAAGTTTTTGAACGGTTTCGTCGAACTTTAGATCACGAGTGCTCCTTGGCAGAATGTGATTCATGTATTCTGCATGGGTGTGATCACTTAGCTTGCGAAGAAGAAGACGAACTCTAGCAGCATCATTTAAGCTAGCAGCATCAACACGAAATGTATCTTCGTGTCGATTGAACCAGTTCTCAAAAGTGAGGTTATTTTCTGGGTCATAGTGAAACTCAGTCATGGAATTGGCTAGAGATTCCATTCTAGAATCCGTTGAAGAAGACCCCGCGGACACGCCTGAAGAAGTGCTTGCAGCAGCGGCAGTAGTGGCCATGACCCGGGACATCGCTAGCTCTTGGAGAATCTTCTGTTGTGTACCCATCATTTCGATCATCATGCGCTTGAAGTCATCGTCCAGTCCTCCGGAGGACGATTGTGACTGCTTAGGTTTATCGTCCATCTCCGTTGGATTCCACACAGGTGAGAAAATCCACAAATCCTCGTCGCCAATATTACGTATCGATACTTTTAGTAAATAGCGCACGGTAATATACTAATTAAATGGTTTTTATTCTAAGAGCTCAGATTCACACGACATCATTCTTCTAATAGAATAGCTCAACTTCTTCATCTCTACTTCTCAATCTCAAGCATTTATCACTGTGTTGCCAGTGTTCCAACAATTTTCAAGTTAAAATTGTTGGTTTCAAATTCTAAACCTGTTAAGTTGCACTTTTTAGATAAAAACTCATTTTAAAGACAAGATAGGGTTTACAAAGATTTGAATTTCAGTACAAAAGTTATATTGAATTGCAATTCAAAATTTACAATAATCTAATAGGTTTAATAGTGTCGTAAAATAAAATGTCTTAGGCCTAAAGTGATACACGGCTGAAGTCCGCCGGAGGTGAATCAAATTTCTTATATGCTTGTTAATACTAATCCTATCTTAAACTGAAAATTTTTCTTTGAAAAAATCTTCGGGGGAAGGGGAGGGGATGTTGTTAGTTTAACCCGTAAACCACCTTAACCCTCGAACTTGATATTCTTGGACCAATGCAAAGCGCTTTATTTTTTTTTTTAATTTTATTAGTCAGACGTGACCATTCTTTTGCTATTTGTGTAGAGCAATATGAGTTTTGATACGCAGAATACGATTAAAAAAAAAACAATAAATATCCGCGTGACGTTTAAAGATTTATTGTTGTTGAATTTAATCGACGCAAGAATAACTACAGAAACTTTTTATATAAAACGAGGGGACAACAATGTTGTAAACAGACAACGAGATTCATGTAATTTTAAAACAGCATACGACCCCGTCATTTCCAAATTAACACAGACACTGACACACAAATGTAAACGAAAACCAAAACAAACTGAGCCAGAACAAATTAGTATGGACGAAAGCCAGTAATTTGTAAGTTTGAAATCAAAAATTGTAATTGTAGTATTAAATTGTAATTAAAAATATATTTTAGTGTCCCCTGAAGAGGAGCGAACGCCAAAGTAGCTCGAAACGTCTGGACAACTGGTAAAAAACAGTTTTTAATTTGTAAAACTCGCCGAAAAACGTCGATTAAATTCAACAACAATAGATCGCGGCGATTAACCAACATTCAAGATTTATTAAGGGAACGAATTAATGTTTTCGATTGCTCGACTTTCCAAAATTTATACATGAGTTAAAAAAACGATAAAATATTGGACTGGTTATGTTCCTGAGGATTTTGAATGGAGAAGAGTAAATTTACAAATTACATTTTGCCAAATGCATGCAAATAGGGGAGAGTGGGGATACTTGATCCCCTTTTCTTATTTTCACCATATCTTTTTGGAAAAATTTAGCAACTCGCCGTCTTTGACATTTTCAGACAGCTTGTAACTTCAAGTTTCTATGCTGAAAAAATTAGAACGATACTTGAACCCGTTGATGAACTAGAAGCATTTTCGTGGGAGTAAAAAAATTGCGATTTTTCTGAAGTTAGGGGAGACTTGATCCCCTATTGAAGGACACTTGATCTTTTATTCAGGAAGCCCTAATCCTTGTATAAAAATCAAACAAAACCCCAAGAAAGAATGTCAATTGACTATTTTGGTCATGTTTGTTCTCATTTCACAAATCATAGCAGACATACGAAGGGCTTGTGATATAGCTCAGTTGGCAAGTCTGTTGTCTCCTGAGCCGATGTCCGCGAGTTCGAGCCCAAGAGTAAACATCGAACACAGTTGTACCGGATAAGTTTTTCAATAACGATCCGCCAACTGTAACGTTGATAAAGTCGCGAATGCCATAAAGATGGTAAAACGACTATAATCGAAACTAAAAAATAGCAGACATATGAAGAAAATTCTATAACTTTGTCTCAACGCTAATAACATTGCATACTTAAAGGCGCTATTTTTTATAATTAAGAGAACATTAATTATTTTTGCTCTTTTCTTCAGACAATTGTTTGATAAATATTAGTTTTTGGATAAATATTAGTAATTTCGTAATCAGCAATCATAACGATCAATTCAGAAGAAGAATATGCCGTTTGGAAGGGGGATCAATTGTACCCAACTGTAGGGGATCAATTGTACCCATAATCAACATTTTAGAAAACTTTTTCTGAAAAAAGTTGAGAGTTTTCCATTGCTTTGAAAATATGGCATTATGAAGTTCATTTTACGCTCGAACGATTGATACATTGGAACAAATATTTTTTTCATAATTTTCCCATGTAAGGAACATTTTAAAGTGATGAAAAAAGATCTTCAAGTTACATTTTGTGAAATTTTTCAAACAAAGTTCAATTACTCAAACAATTATTTTGTTAAAAAATTTAAAACTACAAGCATTGTTATTTTGCTCATTTTGGCACATTTTTCTAGAACATTTGATCTTTGTAAGACATTCCAGTTTCGAGATATAGCTAAGGAATCAAGTATCCCCAGGGATCAAGTATCCTCATTCTCCCCTACACATAAACAACTAAAGTCAGGAACACCGCTCCCAAAAGCCAATGTTTTTGTTGCACTCTTTACAATGTATTCCAAAATCGAAACGAAAGAGCAAAGTGTCCCAAGATAAACTAATGCAAAATGGGAAATAAAATAGAAAATAATAAATTATGGAACGACACGTTGAAACGACTAAACTGGCTGAACTTTCAGTTTCATCGAATTTGAGAACATCAAAACCATTTCAATCTTTTCATGAATCTTTCAATAGTCAAAAACAAAATAATTCATTTATTTCGTCACCTTTTAAGATGACTAAATTTTTTATCAGACATTTTTCCTCGAATTTCCGTGATCCCATTCTCGGTTCATTCCCATCCGGAGAATGGCAAGTTATCAAGGACATGTTCAAATGTCAAACTGGTTTAGTTCAAGCTAATGAGACATCAAGATTTTGTTCTTGGGTAGGTTTTCGATGTGTTTTTTGATCGTTAGACAGATTATGTGATAGGTCCCTTCCTCTGTTTCAACATCCATATGTTAATCAAAAAACTATCATGATGTTTATGGGATTGAGAAATCGAGTTATGTATTCATGGATGCGAATTAAATGATTGAAAACTTCGCAAAATTTTTCAATCTTTTAAAATTAAAAAAGGGGTATTTTTAGTAACTGATAATGTCAATCCTTCTTGATCAAAAAGTTGTCAAACGATAGTGCCTCCGCTAGTTTAGCGACAAACATGTTGGCCATCTAGAGCCTCATTAATCCTACCCAGATTCCAAAACTTTCTCGCTATCTTTAACAAAACCTAACGGGAACAAGGCTTAGTAAGTATTTATAAAAACGGAAAACAGCATTTCATAATTGTCCCGTTTATGTTGCGTCGTCTTCGTCGTTGTCATCGTGTTGTCGTTCTATCTGCACCTCTTCTCGTCCTGGGATAGCTCGCAATTCTCGGTCATGGTCATCGTCATCTGCTACATTAATTTTGCTAGTTCATGTTCTATTCCATCTGGACGAGATAAGCGACTCTACGGAACTTTGCTCAATAATTCAGTCGATAACCCCACCCGGAGAGATCCCACCTAGCCTGTAGATGAACGATCAACAACCTGATGGAGCTGGAGCAACAAGAAAGTAGAAGCAACGATTCCGTTCCCAATCGAAGAGTCATTATTCTCAACGGCGCAGAAAATTACAAATCTATAAGAAGAACGACTAAATTGCTAATTTATGCGTGACAGTCGGCCGGTATCTGCGCAAACTGGTTCCCCTCCATAGATACCGAAGTGTGGTATTTAGATGTTCTCGATCGAAAAAATGAAAAAATCTTTCTTGGTGGAAGTAAACAACATAGAAAAATCGATCGTTAAATGACGCAGCGACGATCGATTTCGATTCATCGTTTTTCGATTGGATTACCGAGAAAGAGAGATCTCGTTCTCGATGGAAGTTTAGAACTGTCGAACGGTGACTTAATCTTGAGTGATCGGAATCGTGAAATGGTGCTTTAGTTTCACCTATCAACTTCCTCCGCATGTCCGGTGATCTATGGCCGGGAATATAGGGTGTGTTTTTAGGAAATCGACAAATCAAAAGCAGAATTCATCAACTTGAATTTGTTGAAATTTTTTCTAACCACAAATCGTGGGAAACTGGTTTTGGGATTTCACAGTTAACATTCCGATGAAATCATCTTAGTTTTTTTGAATAAAATATGATGAGACCATATTTTCCAGAATGTTATGATAATAACAGCTTTGAAGAAATTGTGTCACCAATAGTTCCTAAATTCAAACTTAATTTAATCATATTTCTGTTTCTGATAATATGTAACACTATGCAAATCGAAGAAGGTCAAATGGCATTCTTTAACTTCAAACGACTATTACTCCTATTATAATTATTTTTTCTGTAAATTTTTCTACATGACAATTTTAACTTTCAAAAAGACTGTAGTTTTTCATTTTTTTTTAAATTTTCTGTCCAAAAATTTATTGTATTTCAGACACGTTACAAGCTTTCCAAAACATAAGTTTTTTGCAAAAATCTGCTGAAAAATAAGATAGTTCAGCGGAGTTTTGGGGTCATTTGACCCCTGGCGGTAGGAGTAGATGTATACAAAGTGTCGGTATGTTTTACTTAGTGTAAAACAAATACAATCCCAACTGTGATCCTGGAGACCTCAATTTGTATTGAAAAAAAAATCACAATAAATTTGAACAGTGAATTGTTAAAAGAAAACTTTTCTAGAAATTTTAAAAACATTCTAATTTATTTTGAGAAAAAATATAATATTAATTAAGCAACAAGTTGTTGAACAAAAAAAATCGATATAAACCTTCATTTATTGATTGAAATTTACTTTTTAGATTAAAAAAAAAACAAAAATTATTGTTTTAAATACTTTTTGTAAATGTGATACTTGTAAAAAAGTTTTTTAAAGTACTTATTTTCGTAATTTTATCGTTTATACATCATTGGCATAAGAAAACAACGCGACCGGTGATGATTCGAATTGCGTCCGCCGGCAGTTCGATTCTCACTTCCGTAAATACGGTACTTTTTTTTTAATTTATTTTCTTGTTTCTTGGATGAATTATCTAATAGGATGAAAGTCGCCTAGAATGCTTTTTTCTAGTTTCGCTTGAATGGTAAGGGCATGCATCATTTTGGTTGGGTGCTCGAGTCCTTATGCCAGTAGTGCTTTTTAAAACATACACTGCCGGCCAAAAGTTTGGGATCACCCACTAAAAACATGCAAATTTTGATCGTTCATATCTCAGCCGTCTAAGGACATATTGCAAATCTTCTGATCTCTTTTGAAAGATAATGAGCAATAGATATTTCGGAGGTATTTTGCCCAAATATAATGTTTTAGTTTTGAACTTAAAACTTAACCTAAAGTTATAACATTTTCAAAAAATCGCACTCAATATTCAAAGCCGATCATCTCGGGATAGGGAGGACCAAATCTCAAAATTTGAGTGGCATTAGCAGGGCCGGATTAAGTCTTCGGGGGCCCGGGGCAATTTCTCTCGGGGGGCCCCTGTGATTTTTTTTCATATGCCGCCCTAAAAAATACATGATATTTTAAATATATGAGGAAACTGGAAACGAGTTCTGTGTATTTCCAGATTACCCTGTTTTATACGGGCATGATCAAATATTCAGTTTCGAAATTTAGGAAAGATGCGGTCCGGCCCAGTAAGCTGAAAATCTTTGAAGAAAGCTCTTTTTTTGCCTGATTTATTCAAATTACTTGCAAAATTAAACAAAAGACTGGAGTTGAGTTATTAAAATTATTTTTGTCAAACGGAAATCTGGCAAGCTAAGTATATTGCATTGTCAACAATTATGCGGTGTCTTTAAACAATAATCGTTTATACATCACGTGCAAGTGTTGCATAGGAGTTCATCTTTCTTAAAATTCTGATTAAAGCTAAAATTTGTTTCAATTTATTTTAAAACTGTAATCTCCCAAAATTCTCTGATTTAAATAACATCAAAAACAGATAGTATCATGTTTTTCAATTCGTGATCAATTGCAGATTTTTGAAAGCAGATTAGAAAGCATCATAAAAATAGGGAAATAACAAACAGATCTTAGATTTAGAAATGAAAATTGGAAAAAAATGAATGGAAATGTATTCAAATCCATAGGGGTACAGATAAAAGATTTCAAGAGAAAAATCTGAATCCTCAATTCAGATAACATACAGAACCAAAATTCTGCGTCTCAAATAAAAGATTTTAGAAATACACAGATAACAAATGAATTTCTAATTCAAAATTAAGAAACAAAGCTGCAATCGGGAGCAAAGCAGGAATCGCAAAATCTATAATTTAAATCCAAATGTTTTATTTCAATTTCATATCTTAAAACAACGTTTTCATGCAATGTGTTTGAAATTGAAAAAATAATGCCGATGATTTTCAATTTTGTAAGATTCAGTTTTTGTCAAATAGTTCTTCTACATGTAGCAGAATGCTCAAAACACAGAATCATAAATCTGGAAGAAGATAAGATTTAAATTATATTCATATTTGGAAAATCACTCAATGAAATTCGAAATTCAACTATTAAGTATGTTTTAATGTTAAAATAATTTTAAATTGATCTACAAAAAAATAACATGCTGGTTTCCGATTATTTGCTTAAGTAGGAGATAATTTTAAAATAAAAGTACTAATTACAATAATTATCGATAAGCCAACAATAATTAAGCATTTTTGATACTTATACTTTTGCATGCTTATAAAGTGAGTATTCTAAATTGTTCATTTTTATTTTTATTCTAGCCCGTAAGCAGTCGTTAAAATAATTTTTTTTAATGTAGATAAAATATTTCATATTTAAAAATAGTGATTGATTTGCTTGTAACTCCTTAAATGTTTACTTGATTTCAAAGTTTTCACCAGACGAGTGAAGCAAACTATGATCTGGCTCAAACAAATCTCAAATCGTTCTCAATTTTCTTCAGCTTTCTTTTTGTTTTGTAAGTTTCAAAAACAATTCGAACGTTGTTGACAAGTTTCGATAAAAAAAACTAAAATTTAAGATGTTTTGTATTGGTCACTTTGTTATAGATTGTTATTCCGAATAATTGCTGGATTTGATTTGTTCGATTTTTGTTTAAAATAGATCAAAACCAAATGAGGCTTTTGAAGCCAAAAGCTTATTTCGAGAAAACATGCTTTTAAATTGTTGTGTTTGACCTTTTTCCATATATTTTGGAAAAAAATGTTTTTTTCCGAATGTACAAGTATGTAAATAAACTTCTTTAAATCCAGAAAAAGAATTTTAGAATATGAAGAACCGTTTGGTATTATTAACTCAAAAACGACCAATTTTTCATTTATACCCCTTTGGCTGTGAGGGCCTCAAATGCTCAGACTTTGCTCGGTTATGAAAATAGTTTTTCTGATTCGCCCAACTAATAAAAATATAGGAAAAATTCTGCAATCCTTATTCTTGGGGGCCCCTTAACATATTATAGTGAAACTTGAAGGATATTATTTCACTAGGGCTCGTTAACTTAATATTTTTTACATATTTTCTCGTTCCAGTCCTTGTTTGAGTAGATTTCTAGAGCTTAAAGTATTTTTTTCCTTGGGGGCCCCCTTGAGCCGGGGGGTCCGGGACAATTGCCCCTTTTGCCCCCCCTTTAATCCGGCCTTGGGCATTAGAATTTTTGAATGAATTTATGAAAAAACAACAATTCCTTAGCTTCCAAATGAAGCCTTCAGATCTGCAATACGATGTTAGATAAGAAAGATATGAATAAAATAAATTTGCATGTTTTTATAAGAATGATCCCAAACTCAATATACAAAGGGGTGTTCCCAAACTTTTGGACGACAACTCAAGTGTCTATTTTATTAATTAAAAGTATATTCTTGAATTTTTTCACAAAATTTTTTGATTGTGTTTTGAGAAGTAAAGAATAGGGATTCTAATGCCACTCAAATTTTGAAAATTGGTCCTTCCTATCCCGAGATGATCGGCTTTGAATATTGAGTGCGATTTTTTGAAAATGTTATAACTTTAGGTTAGGTTTTAAGTTCAAAACTAATGCATTATAGTTTCGCAAAATACCTCCGAAATATCTATTGCTCATTATCTTTCAAATGAGATCAGAAGATTTGCAATATGTCCTAAGGCGGCTGAGATATGAACGATCAAAATTTGCATGTTTTTTAGTGGGTGATCCCAAACTTTTGGCCGGCAGTGTATCATCTTTGGCACATTGCACACTTCAGCGCATTTTTGGCACAGAGATTTATTAAATAGGAATTTCTTTTATGGGTGTATTTGTTTTATCTACAATTAGGCTGAAAAAAAGCGAAATTCTGAAGGTCTTACGAAGTAGTAACCGCATGAATATTCTTTTTCTTAAAATAAAAAATATTAGCTTAGGTTGAAATTTCAAGGAAGTAGAGAGTACTTCCTTGATAACATAAGAAAAATTTTTTTTGAGGGTTTATTAGTTTTTATGTGTTCTTCAACACAAGTGAGAAGAAAAGTAGTTTCCAGAAAATGTCGTCGAAAATATTACACAGTATTATGGATGGGAAATAACATATGGATATGAGAATTTATTCATTTCCTTTCTCTGCTATCAATCCGTTGGATTTCTGGCTGATTCTTTCCAGAATTCGTGTTTTCTTGAATTTCTTGATCAGTGTCGTCTTGAATCGCATGTTGCATATTTATTCAACAACAGGCGGATTTTCTTCTTATGTGAGTGTTCCCAATCTGTGTATTTTATAATTACACTCCCGGCTAAAAGTTCGACATCACCCACTAAAAAACATGCAAATTTTGATCGTTAATATCTCAGTTGTCATAGGACATATTGCAAATCTTATGATCTCATTTGAAAGATAATGAGCAATAGCTATTTCGGAAGTATTTTGCCCATATATAATGTTTTAGTTTTGTACCTTAAGCACAAAGTCACTCAATATTCCAAGCCAATCATCTTGGGATAGGGTGGACCAAATTTAAAAATTTGAGTTGCATTAGAATCCTTATTCATTACTTCTCAAAACACAATAAAAAAATTTTGTGCAAAAATTAAAGAATGTACTTTTAATTAATAAAATAAACACTTAAGTTATCGTCCAAAAGTTTGGGATCATTTTTTTCAAAACATGCAATTTTATCTCATCCATTTCTTTCTCATCTAACATCGTATTGCAAATCGGAAAAGTTAATTTGTAAGCTCAGGAATTTATGTTTTTCCATAAATTCTTTCAAAAATTATATTTTAAAGTGATAATCTTCAAAAAAATTAGAATCATTGGTGTGAATGTTCATAAAACAATAAATTTCAGGTGAATTTTTATTGATTATCATTTTAAAATAAAATTTTTGTGTGAATTTATGAAAAACAACAATTCCTAAGCTTCCAAATGAATTCTTAACCTTACATTTACACGGGTTCACTAAAACTGGCGTAACATCAAATCCAATTATATTCTTTCCTATTTTTGCACAGAACTTTCCAAAACACGTTCATCTAACAATCAATACTAATGGAAATTTTTCAATAAGCAGTTGTCAAAAGCAACAGGTTAAGGCTAATTTTTTTTTAAATAATTGTATTGAGTAAGGTAGAAAAAATGTACCTTTAACAAATCCCGTCTAAAGGCAGAGTTGAGAGAGAACGACATCAAGCCAAAATTCTAAAAGTACCGTCAACTGGGGCAACATGCAACACTTTTCAACTAACAAAAATCTTAATGCTTACAGATAATCATACCTCTTGAACATCAAAAGTTTTAACGTTGATCGGACACCAATCGGACGTTTTTTTTTTTTTTAAATAAAAAAAACATGAGATTTTCACCCTACTAAGAATAAGGAATAAGTTACAAAAAAACTCTGTAATTAATTAAAAATCAACGTTTGATAATTTATAGTTTTTAGTACATTTGTGATACCATTATGCACAAAGCACCATTATAGTTATTTTTAGTTTTGTTCGAATTAAATTTTAAATTTTTTCTGTCAAAAATGTTTTTAAGAAAAAAAAAGTGTTAATTTGCTGCATTCATTTAGTTTAGGGTGTAACAAACCCTCCGCCTGAATCCGTTCGACACTTGAACCACTTAAAGAACCACTCGCGAACTCTCAAGGATACTTCGGAGACGTGTGCTTTTGGGAGATGATAAAACTTAACACCAAAGATATTGTGTAGGTGTTCCTCCTTCCAGGGTTCAGATCCAAGTGCAAGAGGAAATGTCCCTTGTTTTTCATCTTGGGAATGGTTTTTCCAGAACTCGTCCAAATTGCGTATTAGACGTGTTCAGGCGTCTTCAGGGGTGTGTTGTGAAACGGCTGATTACAATTCCTAGAGTGTTGTGTATTTCTGATAGATGTGATCAATGTGCCATTTCTCCTCATATTCGTACTAGCTTTTTCTAAGAATTTCACTTATTTATTTCAATTTTAATTAATTCAATGCTATTCTGTGAAATTTTACTTATACTACCCTATTCTGCTAATTATTTAATTAAAATGATTTGCTTAGCTGCCCCCGAGGTGACTTTAGATTTGTAGCCGTACCAAAGTGAACGGTCACAAGGGGTAAAAAATACATACTACAAAATATTCTATTAGCTCAAGTCTTGAAAATAAATCTTAGGATGGATGAAATTTTTATGTTAACAAACGCATAATGCAAAACAATCATATTCCAGCATATGAAAATGCGATTTATGAGATTTTGTTCTTATTTGCATTTTGTTGCATTTTACCCCAGACAGCAATTTAACTAAATAATAAAAATATTTATTTTAAAAATTTTGTGATTGTCCGAAAAATATTTATTCTTTAACAGTGTTGGTATAGGATCATGAAAGCAATATAAAGTTTGTAGGTGATATCATTAAACCGTCATATTAGGTAATGTATTTTATGGCATCGAATAATGTAAAAAATGTTAATCTATTGCTCGACTTTTTTTAAATTCTTTATGACAATCAAAAAAAAAAACTCTTTCACGATGTTAAAAACTATGTCATTATCAATTTGTAATCATTCAATAATAACTTTATTACAGTATATTGATACAAATGTTGCATCTAACCCTGCTTTTGCATGACGCCCCGTTCGGTATGTAACTAAAATAAACCAGAACAATTGTCGGCAAGTGCAAAACATATCTTTTTTCATCACTCAAAAGTGTTCCAAATCTAACATCATAATCCTTATCTGATCTTGAGTTCAATATGACACTATTGGTAGTTTTATTAGGGTGCATCCAAATAATAAAACTCGGAGAAACCTCAAAAGATTCTTGAAATCATTACGAATCACTATGAATCATCATTGCATCATCACATTTTTATGGACGCGTCCTGAAAACCCAGAAAAAAAAACTCCCTAATCAGACCTTGAGTGTCAATTTGACACTACTCGCTTAAAACCGCTATATCTCTCTTGTTTTTGAACCGATTTTGATGAAATGCATAGTTTTGGATTTTTTTTGGAATACAGTGAAAAGATGAATTTAAGTGCGAGAAGCATATTTTTCTAGTGTTTTTCTTAGACTTCGAATAACGGAACATTGATGTGAATATTGTCACTTCGGTGACGATAACGGGTAAAAATTTCAGGGACGGATGAGAGTTAACACTTTATTATGATCAATAACATCCCAATACGCAAAACGGATAGATCATTAAACTGGAAAGTGATTAAAATGACATTTATCAAAACGATTTGTTCCCCTTCCATTTCTAATCCACAATGAATGATTGACGGACGCAACTTTGAAGCAGCACTTTAAAAAAAAAAACTACGCTACTGTTTTTTTTTTTTAGACACGAATGCCATAATGCTGGTAAAGTGTCAAAAATAAAACCTCACATGACATGATCTGTTCCTATTTTTATCCATTTCGAAAAACTTGTTTGCCATTAATGTTTGACATTAACATTTTTTTGTCTTCTCTGTATCATTTTAGATCACCGCCACCGTTTCAACGGTTTGGGCCGGTCGCGTTCAGCTGGTCAATCTGGACCCGGAGAAAGCCCAAGAGTTTATCACCCAGCAAAGTTTGGATTTGCGGTACGCGAAAAAGCTGGGCGAGTATCCGCTAGGGCATTTTCGAAGCATTGGCAATCCCGTGGAGGCCAAGTTCTACCACAATGGCCGTTTGATTGACAGCCCCGAAGATTATGTGGAGGAAGCCTACGAGGCATCCCAGTTCCATGGACAGGTTTGAGATTTGTTGTTTTTTGGGTTTTGTCGGGAAGAATGGTTTAGGATTACAAATTTCTCTTTGCCGGTATCCGTTTCTTTTGAGTTTAATCCAAATTGATTAACTGGAATATCTTTTGATAAATAAGGTATGATAAAAAAACTTTTTTTTAAACTTTTCTAGGACGGTCTCGGTCGAGCAATGTTTGGATACACCGATTACAACCAGGCCCGTTTGGAAGCTCGCAACGCCAATGGGGAAGTCCGTGGCTCATACCAATACATGGACCCATTCGGACAGGAAGTCGTCGTTCAGTACTGGTCTGACAGTTTGGGATTCCATCAGGTTGACAACCGACCGGAAGTTGTTCTGGAACCAGTCACAGATACCCCTGAAGTTCGCGAAGCTCGTCTCGCTCACATGAAGGCATGGGAAGAAGCTGCCAACTTGGCCAGATTGGGAAATCCGATTCCTGTTGCTAGCAAACCTGTTCAAAATACCGTGGATGATGAGGAGGATGAGATCGTGGCAGCTTTGTCAAATCAGCATCAAAGTTTGGTCCGCTATCCAAGTCTTCCGTATACGACTCACATCTCACCGAATGCTGGCACCATAGCCTCGGACGATGCAATCATTGTAGAAGCTCAGCGAAACCTGGCCAAACGTCAAAATGAGGAACCCTCCATCGTTGAAGCCACCAATGATCAGGAAGAACCCCAATACGATCCCAAAGGATTTTTCTACAGTTTCGAATACCCCGTCTTTAACATCGCTCTCACAGAAGCAGCCAAGGCCCGTGCTCAGAGCCAGAAGTTCAAACGGTCAAATCCTGAAAGCGAAGTCAAAAAAGTTCCAGTTCCTGCTGTAAAAACTCCTGAAGTTATGGCTGAAGACAAAAAACCTAAAATCGCAGAGATTGTTCCCTCGAAACCGGAAACAGCTGAGCCCAAGAAAGTCCCGGTGCCAGCAGTGAAATCCCCAGAACAAACTCCGGAATCTGAACAACCTGCTGATCTGGAAGACACCCGAGTATCGCTCAAAGCCATCCAAACTGGCGAAACTCTCGTGGCAGCTGTTCATGACACCCAAGTATCTCCCAAACAAAAACTGACCGTTTGAATCCTGATTGATGACTTACGAAACTATCTTTCCGATACTATTTCCACAAATGACTTGATGTCACACAGTGGAAATACTCAACGTCAATATACCGGTTGATCTCCGAAGCCTGAAACAAAACAAGCAACGACGAAAAGAATCATGCAAATACAAATAAATAAACGACAAAAAAATACAAAGCAAACAAACCTGCATAAGACTCCTATAAAATAAAACGAAAATGTGTAAAATAAGTCTGAGTTGAATTTCTTCCCTATGTTTTGAAGACATTTTTTTCTGATAAAATCTAATGATTGTCAAAAGTAAATCAAATTTCACAGTTGTAAAAAAACCCTTGAGAAAAAGAATTGCCAAAATTGTCAAAATTGTCAAAATTGTCAAAATTGTCAAAATTGTCAAAATTGTCAAAATTGTCAAAATTGTCAAAATTGTCAAAATTGTCAAAATTGTCAAAATTGTCAAAATTGTCAAAATTGTCAAAATTGTCAAAATTGTCAAAATTGTCAAAATTGTCAAAATTGTCAAAATTGTCAAAATTGTCAAAATTGTCAAAATTGTCAAAATTGTCAAAATTGTCAAAATTGTCAAAATTGTCAAAATTGTCAAAATTGTCAAAATTGTCATAACTGTCAAAATTGTCAAAATTGTCAAAATTGTCAAAATTGTCAAAATTGTCAAAATTGTCAAAATTGTCAAAATTGTCAAAATTGTCAAAATTGTCAAAATTGTCAAAATTGTCAAAATTGTCAAAATTGTCAAAATTGTCAAAATTGTCAAAATTGTCAAAATTGTCAAAATTGTCAAAATAGTCAAAATTGTCAAAATTGTCAAAATTGTCAAAATTGTCAAAATTGTCAAAATGGTCAAAATTGTCAAAATTGTCAAAATTGTCAAAATTGTCAAAATTGTCAAAATTGTCAAAATTGTCAAAATTGTCAAAATTGTCAAAATTGTCAAAATTGTCAAAATTGTCAAAATTGTCCAAATTGTCAAAATTGTCAAAATTGTCAAAATTGTCAAAATTGTCAAAATTGTCAAAATTGTCAAAATTGTCAAAATTGTCAAAATTGTCAAAATTGTCAAAATTGTCAAAATTGTCAAAATTGTCAAAATTGTCAAAATTGTCAAAATTGTCAAAATTGTCAAAATTGTCAAAATTGTCAAAATTGTCAAAATTGTCAAAATTGTCAAAATTGTCAAAATTGTCAAAATTGTCAAAATTGTCAAAATTGTCAAAATTGTCAAAATTGTCAAAATTGTCAAAATGGTCAAAATTGTCAAAATTGTCAAAATTGTCAAAATTGTCAAAATTGTCAAAATTGTCAAAATTGTCAAAATTGTCAAAATTGTCAAAATTGTCAAAATTGTCAAAATTGTCAAAATTGTCAAAATTGTCAAAATTGTCAAAATTGTCAAAATTGTCAAAATTGTCAAAATTGTCAAAATTGTCAAAATTGTCAAAATTGCCAAAATTGCCAAAATTGCCAAAATTGTCAAAATTGTCAAAATTGTCAAAATTGTCAAAATTGTCAAAATTGTCAAAATAGCCAACATTTTCAAAATTAGAAGAAAATCCTAAGTTTTCAAAAATAATGCAAAAATTAACGAAAACCAACTAAAATAAACGATAATTTCCGAAAGTATGTATAAATTATGATAGTAAGCTACATTTAAAAAGTTTACGAGATGATAAACATGTCAACATGAATTTTCAGAAATTTACGAAAATTAAAGAGAACTAATGAATATCTACGAAAATTCTCAAAAATATACAAAAATTTATACAACATCCTGATTATTCACGAGAATGCACGAAATTCTGACAAAATTAACAAAACATTCGAAAAACAACAAACTTTAACGAAATGTTAACAATGCTACAAAAATTTATAAAAATTTGAATGTTTTGTTTATTTATAAAACTTTACGAACATTTACAAACTTTTTCGAAAATTCTCATTATTTAATCGACGCAAATTTTCGAAAAATTTTGAAACTATGTCAAATTTTTACAAAAATTCATAAACAAAACCTTACACATATTTTTCTTAAATTTTCGAAAATAATCTAAATTTACGAAATCTCACAAAAAATTATAATAAACTAGAAAAGTTTTCAAAAATAAGCGAGAAAGTTTAACGAATATTTTCAAATTCTACGAAAATTAACGAAAATTCACAAAAATTTAAAAAAACACAAAAAATTTCGAAAATAAAAAAAAAATTAACAATTTACGTAAACTTTCTTCAAATCTTCGAAAAATTTCACAAATTTACATATTTCAACGATGTTATGAAAAAGATTACAAAAATTTACGAAAATCTGCGAAATTTCAGCAAACTTAAATTTTAATGATAAATATTTACAAATTTTTGTGTTAACGTTTTTTTTAACAAAATGATTTCAAATTAAACAATTCGTTTCGAATATTTTTACCGAAATTGAAATGTTTTTTTTTTAAATTACAAACATCTACAAAAATTCACAATTTTTTTTCGAAAATCTTCATTATTTAGTTTCTTTTGTTAATTTTTTCTAAAATTCGTATTTTTCTTAAATTTTTGAAAATAGACGTTACTTACAAAAATTATCAAAAGATTGAAAAAATTAAAAAAAAATCAAAAGTTTACAAAAATTTTCGAAAACTCCTGAGAATTCAATGAAAATTCAATTCAATAAAATCTTTCAAAAATTTACGAGAATTTACTAAAATTTACGAAGATCAACCAAAATTTAAAAAAAATCACGAACAATTTCGAAAATTAAACAAAATTACGTTAATTTTGGTACACTTTGTACAAAACTTCGACAACTTTCATATTTTACATATTTCAACGGAATTTTGCAAAAATGTACAAAAACTTACGAAAATCGGCAAACATTCACAGAATAAGCAAACTTGCTTAAAAATGATAATTATTTAAAAAACATTTTTTTACAAAATCATACGAAATTTTCAAAAATAAACAATGTTTTGCGTAAATTTTCTTTTTTTTCTTTTGATTGATCACTACATTCTACGAAAATTAACGAATTATCATTAAACTTGCTATTACATGCTAATCATGTTCACGAAAATTGCACGAAAGTATTTATTAATAGTTATAAAATATACGAAATTCAACAATTATTTACTTAAAGTTTTCTAATTTACAAAAATTCATAGAAGTTGGAATGTAGTGTAAATTTATTAAACTCTACCAAAGTTTTCGTAATTTTTTGAAAATGCTTTTAATGTACGCATATTTTCGAAAATTATTGAAATATTTCTAAATTTAACAAATATGTATCTATGAACAAAATATGTCACTAAATTTTCGAAAATTTATGAAAAAAATAAAATTTAAGAGTATCAACAAAAACCGTTAACGATAATTCACGAAAATTCATGAAAATTTACGAAATTAAATGAAATTTAACGAAAATTTACGAAACTTTACAAAAAATTACGAAAATTTAAAAAATGCATGAAAAGTTTCGATGTTTAACGAAAATTCATAGCAATATAGTAACACTTTCATGTGTTTTATCGGAATTATGCAAAATATTACAAAAACTTAAGAAATATTTGTAAATTTTGGAATGTTTGTGATATTCTATGAAGATTTAAGAAAACTCCCTTACCTTGAAGAAAATTTACAAAAATCAACGTAAACTTTAGATTGTTTTTGAAATTTTCGAAACTTTACCAAAATGGGCTTAATTTTAAAAAATTGATATTTTTCAAAATTTATTTATATCCGAAAATTAAAGAAGTTTCCTAAAGTTTCCGAAAGTTATCGACAATTAACGAAATTATTTCAAACGTAACGAAAATTTCCAAAAAATGACGAAAATTTACAAAAAACTGACAAATTATCTGAAAATTTCAAAAATTTACAAAATATACGAAATATTTTGAAATTTTTAAAACATTTACGGTAATTTATAAACACTTACGAAAATAAACTTAAAATTTCAAAAAAAACAAAATTAAAATAATTGAAAATTTAAAATAAAAATAACAAAATTCAAAAAATCAAAAAATATTTGAAAAATTTGAAAATTTAAAAAATTAACAAAATTTACACAATTTGAAAAATTTACAAAATTTACAAAATTTACAAAATTTACAAAATTTACAAAATTTACAAAATTTACAAAATTTACAAAATTTACAAAATTTACAAAATTTACAAAATTTACAAAATTTACAAAATTTACAAAATTTACAAAATTTACAAAATTTACAAAATTTACAAAATTTACAAAATTTACAAAATTTACAAAATTTACAAAATTTACAAAATTTACAAAATTTACAAAATTTACAAAATTTACAAAATTTACAAAATTTACAAAATTTACCAAATTTACAAAATTTACAAAATTTACAAAATTTACAAAATTTACAAAATTTACAAAATTTACAAAATTTACAAAATTTACCAAATTTACAAAATTTACAAAATTTACAAAATTTACAAAATTTACAAAATTTACAAAATTTACAAAATTTACAAAATTTACAAAATTTACAAAATTTACAAAATTTACAAAATTTACAAAATTTACAAAATTTACAAAATTTACAAAATTTACAAAATTTACAAAATTTACAAAATTTACAAAATTTACAAAATTTACAAAATTTACAAAATTTACAAAATTTACAAAATTTACAAAATTTACAAAATTTACAAAATTTACAAAATTTACAAAATTTACAAAATTTACAAAATTTACAAAATTTACAAAATTTACAAAATTTACAAAATTTACAAAATTTACAAAATTTACAAAATTTACAAAATTTACAAAATTTACAAAATTTACAAAATTTACAAAATTTACAAAATTTACAAAATTTACAAAATTTACAAAATTTACAAAATTTACAAAATTTACAAAATTTACAAAATTTACAAAATTTACAAAATTTACAAAATTTACAAAATTTACAAAATTTACAAAATTTACTAAGATTACAAAATTTACAAAATTTACAAAATTTACAAAATTTACAAAATTCCCCCTACATTTTATTTGGAATCCGAACTTAAATTTTTTTATCGAAAACACCAAAAAATATAAAAGCAACTTGCTTGAAACGATGAAGTAATACACCCAAAAAAAAATTTATGCTTAGCCCTTTTTTCTGATCCGGCGACCTGCCATTTAACGGATTGATGCCATAAGCGTGTGATGAGAGGAGTCGCATCTTCATGTTTCACTTACCAGCAGCAGGTGCCAGAAAGCAGTAGTTAACAATGATCGCGACTATAATTTACGGGTTGGTTTTTTCCTCTTTTTTTATTTTCCGACGCTTTTCGCTGCCTACCCAGTGATTAATGGGATGCCAAATGTTTGGTAGGTATAGATAGTCGAAAATGGTACATTTGTACCAACTATTACCAACTATTGCTACCCACTGATCTTACCGCATAACGGAAAAAAGCGCGGCGTGAGGCTATGATTTATATTTGCTTTACGGGGTGAATTACTCAACCTGCAGAAAACCTCCGGTGTTTAGCTGTAGGGAAAATTTCAGGGTTCATCAGAAGGCAGTACCTCGGTAATAGGGGCCATTACTTATAAAAACAAATAAAAGCACTTTGATTGCAAAATGCAAAAACTTTAAGTTACTTCCGGTCGGTTGATTAATTGAAGTTAAAAAAAACTATGGTTTATTGTCAAAAACAAGGCTTTTCAACTCCTACAATCCATTGTTTTGAAAATCTGGCCAACTCCGAAGTAATTTTTGGGTTTTGAAGTTTCATAAAATTTTATTGAGAAAATACGAGTTACTCACTGTTTATCTCTTTTAAACAATTCTTCGCTTCTTTTATCTGTACTAACTTTTTTAATAGAGTTTGCTTAAAAAACTGAAACAAATACAAGGGCTCTAATTAAAAACCTTGTCAACTGGCGCCAGTCAACAATGAAAACATCACCAACAGAGTTTCATTCCCTGCAAACAAACAAATAAAAACAAACCTGAAAGTGAAAATTTATCCAATAAAACAGCCCTGAGAATCTTTGTTCATCACCCTTCAGCCAAAAACTGAAGCTGCTCATCAAAATAACACCTGATTCAACTAGCTTTTACAACTCTTCACCAATAAAAAAAATAGAAAGAAATAGAGGGAAGACAGAAAAAAACAACCATCTTGCACCCCCTTCAAAAGACTGCCTGTGACGGGGTTCAAGATCATGGGGCTTTTCCAAATGAACGCCTGCTCGTGGCGGAAGGCTTAGAAGAGGATTATCGTTTTTAGGCAGAAAGTTAGTATGAGTCAAGAAAAAAAAACAATATATCTACTAGAAAACAATGCTTACGCATAAAACCCATCAGTCAAAAAAAAAACCTGGGTGACTAGAGGGTCTCACGCATATAATTTGTAAGTTAACTGTCCGGTTGGGTGGGATGACTCTTTTTTTTAAGCAGTTTCTTGTTTTGCAAGGGGGAAGGCAACGTTGGTCAAGTTTTCAAGTGATTGTTCATCATTTGATGTATCGCAGACTCCATGAGTTCAATCTTCCAATAACATTGTTTGATTAAAACACGAATTTAACCATTCCAACAATGAAAAAAAGTTTTGAAACTTTTTCTATCTCAAACGAAGAAAAGCTGCAATATAAGGTACGAAAATGTTTTGAAAAATTTTGAAGTTCAAGCAAGCACAAAATTCATTACCATTTGCTTGTGATGTATTTTGCATAAGATGGCAAAACAGGGACAATATTCCAATACAGTTGCCTCTACATTTCATCACATAGCTGGAAATTCTGAAATATATAATAGATAAATGAACAAACAATTTTATAGCATCACTCTAAGTAACTCAAGTAACTAAATATTTGGTGAAATTCGGTCAAGATGATTAAAAGTTATAGCCGTTTTAGTTTGGAGTGATTAAAAATTTTTTGTAAAAAGCTAAATACGGTAATTTTGTAATCTTATATATAAAAATGGAGGCGTTTTCTTTGTGATAACATCACGTATGAATGGTCGGTCGGAATGAAGTGAAATTTGGTATCCGAGGGTTTTTTGGGTCAGAGATGGTTTGTATAATAGTTTCAAGGATCTCACTTTTGATGATAGGGGGTCCCAATACAAATTAAACTTTATTTGTTACGATTTCCATAAGAATCTATTGGCGAGCACAATGCAGTTAAGGACCTGTAGATGAAATTAAACATTTATTACGATTTATACTTTAGAAGGTAAAACGAAGTTTACCGGGTCAGCTAGTTTACTCAAAAAAACGAATTTCACACAAATTTCCGAAAATTTCATTTAATTTTTTTTTAAAGAAGTGTGATTTTTGCTCAGATTTGCCCTAAATTTGGTCGGTTTTAAGATTGGAAAAGCGAAATATAAAGTCCGGAATTTCAAATAATCGCCTGAAATTGCCCGTTTCAAAAACATGCGAAAAAAAATTTGATGAATATGAAGATAATCATAATTTTTACCCCACGACTCAGCAAATCTGAGCGATTCTGGACGATTTTTAGAAAAATTTAGAAAAAAATAACAAATCTGAACAAAATTTAGGCATTATTCTAAAACAAAAAAACCAATTTAATACACTTGACAGCGTACAGTAACCTTTTTATAGTCGGGTAATTATGTGTGGATACAAATTGGACAAAATCATAAACAAATGATAGTTTTCTTAGTTCTGAATCATCAAATAAAGGAGTGTATTTGAAAAAAAAAATCACTTTGTTTTGCGAATAACTTTTGTACACATGAATGCAAGGTTAAAATTTTCAGCGAAGTTTCCTGGTTATATAATATTTTTATGTGCTAACTTGTGTGATGTTCTGGTTAGAAGTTTTTGAGATAGCGTCCAATGAAGAAATTTTTAGACATTAATTTTTGGCACCATCTATATTATGTTTACTATGAACTACACTTTTTTCAAATCAAGGCTCACATTTTCATATGTGATGAAAGAAATTAGAGAAACATGAACTATCAAAGAACGAAAGAACATAAGCCGTAAATATCATGAAAATTTCGAAAAAGATACAACGGCTCACCGACAGGACTTGAACCTGCAATCTCCGCTTCGGTACAACGGCGCGTTAGCCAATTCCACCACGGTGAACGTGATGGAACCGGCGAACACGAGCAATCGAGCTCTGCCGATCAACTGCTGGACCTTCTATCGAAACACCATGTATATCCCGCATGTGATCTTTCCCTCTATTGATCTCTCTTGTTTCTCTAACCCCACCCATCGACTCGGGATTTTAGCCGAGCGAGCACATGGTCGATTGCTTCGGGTTTGCCGCAACTTACGGTCAGATGAAGAAGCAATCAGTGCCGCTCAAGGTTCCGAGCAGACCAGTTACACAGGGAGGTGTTGCTCTGTTGAAATCAATACTGATGTTATGAAATCGCTTGGTACATCTTTGTACCTGAAAATGATCACATTTTCATATGTGATGAAAGAAATTAGAGAAACATGAACTATCAAAGAACGAAAGAACATAAGCCGTAAATATCATGAAAATTTCGAAAAAGATACAACGGCTCACCGACAGGACTTGAACCTGCAATCTCCGCTTCGGTACAACGGCGCGTTAGCCAATTCCACCACGGTGAACGTGATGGAACCGGCGAACACGAGCAATCGAGCTCTGCCGATCAACTGCTGGACCTTCTATCGAAACACCATGTATATCCCGCATGTGATCTTTCCCTCTATTGATCTCTCTTGTTTCTCTAACCCCACCCATCGACTCGGGATTTTAGCCGAGCGAGCACATGGTCGATTGCTTCGGGTTTGCCGCAACTTACGGTCAGATGAAGAAGCAATCAGTGCCGCTCAAGGTTCCGAGCAGACCAGTTACACAGGGAGGTGTTGCTCTGTTGAAATCAATACTGATGTTATGAAATCGCTTGGTACATCTTTGTACCTGAAAATGATCACATTTTCATATGTGATGAAAGAAATTAGAGAAACATGAACTATCAAAGAACGAAAGAACATAAGCCGTAAATATCATGAAAATTTCGAAAAAGATACAACGGCTCACCGACAGGACTTGAACCTGCAATCTCCGCTTCGGTACAACGGCGCGTTAGCCAATTCCACCACGGTGAACGTGATGGAACCGGCGAACACGAGCAATCGAGCTCTGCCGATCAACTGCTGGACCTTCTATCGAAACACCATGTATATCCCGCATGTGATCTTTCCCTCTATTGATCTCTCTTGTTTCTCTAACCCCACCCATCGACTCGGGATTTTAGCCGAGCGAGCACATGGTCGATTGCTTCGGGTTTGCCGCAACTTACGGTCAGATGAAGAAGCAATCAGTGCCGCTCAAGGTTCCGAGCAGACCAGTTACACAGGGAGGTGTTGCTCTGTTGAAATCAATACTGATGTTATGAAATCGCTTGGTACATCTTTGTACCTGAAAATGATCACATTTTCATATGTGATGAAAGAAATTAGAGAAACATGAACTATCAAAGAACGAAAGAACATAAGCCGTAAATATCATGAAAATTTCGAAAAAGATACAACGGCTCACCGACAGGACTTGAACCTGCAATCTCCGCTTCGGTATTCAGTATTGATTTCAACAGAGCAACACCTCCCTGTGTAACTGGTCTGCTCGGAACCTTGAGCGGCACTGATTGCTTCTTCATCTGACCGTAAGTTGCGGCAAACCCGAAGCAATCGACCATGTGCGAGTCGATGGGTGGGGTTAGAGAAACAAGAGAGATCAATAGAGGGAAAGATCACATGCGGGATATACATGGTGTTTCGATAGAAGGTCCAGCAGTTGATCGGCAGAGCTCGATTGCTCGTGTTCGCCGGTTCCATCACGTTCACCGTGGTGGAATTGGCTAACGCGCCGTTGTACCGAAGCGGAGATTGCAGGTTCAAGTCCTGTCGGTGAGCCGTTGTATCTTTTTCGAAATTTTCATGATATTTACGGCTTATGTTCTTTCGTTCTTTGATAGTTCATGTTTCTCTAATTTCTTTCATCACATATGAAAATGTGATCATTTTCAGGTACAAAGATGTACCAAGCGATTTCATAACATCAGTATTGATTTCAACAGAGCAACACCTCCCTGTGTAACTGGTCTGCTCGGAACCTTGAGCGGCACTGATTGCTTCTTCATCTGACCGTAAGTTGCGGCAAACCCGAAGCAATCGACCATGTGCTCGCTCGGCTAAAATCCCGAGTCGATGGGTGGGGTTAGAGAAACAAGAGAGATCAATAGAGGGAAAGATCACATGCGGGATATACATGGTGTTTCGATAGAAGGTCCAGCAGTTGATCGGCAGAGCTCGATTGCTCGTGTTCGCCGGTTCCATCACGTTCACCGTGGTGGAATTGGCTAACGCGCCGTTGTACCGAAGCGGAGATTGCAGGTTCAAGTCCTGTCGGTGAGCCGTTGTATCTTTTTCGAAATTTTCATGATATTTACGGCTTATGTTCTTTCGTTCTTTGATAGTTCATGTTTCTCTAATTTCTTTCATCACATATGAAAATGTGATCATTTTCAGGTACAAAGATGTACCAAGCGATTTCATAACATCAGTATTGATTTCAACAGAGCAACACCTCCCTGTGTAACTGGTCTGCTCGGAACCTTGAGCGGCACTGATTGCTTCTTCATCTGACCGTAAGTTGCGGCAAACCCGAAGCAATCGACCATGTGCTCGCTCGGCTAAAATCCCGAGTCGATGGGTGGGGTTAGAGAAACAAGAGAGATCAATAGAGGGAAAGATCACATGCGGGATATACATGGTGTTTCGATAGAAGGTCCAGCAGTTGATCGGCAGAGCTCGATTGCTCGTGTTCGCCGGTTCCATCACGTTCACCGTGGTGGAATTGGCTAACGCGCCGTTGTACCGAAGCGGAGATTGCAGGTTCAAGTCCTGTCGGTGAGCCGTTGTATCTTTTTCGAAATTTTCATGATATTTACGGCTTATGTTCTTTCGTTCTTTGATAGTTCATGTTTCTCTAATTTCTTTCATCACATATGAAAATGTGATCATTTTCAGGTACAAAGATGTACCAAGCGATTTCATAACATCAGTATTGAAATCAAGGCTATTTTTGATCACGTTTGCAGTTTCCTTAAGTTTGACTTTCAAAATAACTTAAAATTTTGTCGAAGTTAAAACAAATTTTGCGGATTGTCCTCCTTCGACACAAAAACAACATATTAGACTTTTTATCACTCGACCACCGTTTTTGCATAATGGCACGATTCCAGATCAAACTTAAACAGAGTATAAACTCTATTGAAGTGCTTTGCAGGTAAAACGGCCGTATTTGGAGGCAGTCTTCTTTGTATTTTAGCCACTCATCGTGTCAATCATTTTGAAAGAATGACTAACTTGCAGTTTCCAGATATCGTTCGCGCTGTCCAAATACTAGACATTAATTTTTTAATTTATTTTTCTCCTGGTTTATCTCCGGGAAATACAGGCAAGACTTGTAAACAAAAAAATTCTGGTTGGAAACCTGCAAGATGAAAGCTAAAGAGGTCTTTTTGCTGTCTATTTTTTCAAAATATTCCCCCACAAGCAGTCCAAATATTTTGCTCACTATTTCACCACCGTATTTTTTTTTGATTCCCCCGTGAGTAATTTTCCTACCTTGTAGAAATGAAGTCAAGCCTATTTGTTAGTCAGCTCTACGAACTGGTAAGAAAAATTTGACATTTTTATCACTTTCTCTATTCATATTTTCGGGTTAAGCTTGAAAAAACTTAATGGAATCAATCATTTTCACTTTTATTCAAATTTTAGCTCATTATTGGATCCTTTAGGACTTCTTAAACAATTAACCATGTGAACTTTGGTCATTTTTGTCATTTTTGTCATTTTTGTCATTTTTGTCATTTTTGTCATTTTTGTCATTTTTGTCATTTTTGTCATTTTTGTCATTTTTGTCATTTTTGTCATTTTTGTCATTTTTGTCATTTTTGTCATTTTTGTCATTTTTGTCATTTTTGTCATTTTTGTCATTTTTGTCATTTTTGTCATTTTTGTCATTTTTGTCATTTTTGTCATTTTTGTCATTTTTGTCATTTTTGTCATTTTTGTCATTTTTGTAATTTTTGTCATTTTTGTCATTTTTGTCATTTTTGTCATTTTTGTCATTTTTGTCATTTTTGTCATTTTTGTCATTTTTGTCATTTTTGTCATTTTTGTCATTTTTGTCATTTTTGTCATTTTTGTCATTTTTGTCATTTTTGTCATTTTTGTCATTTTTGTCATTTTTGTCATTTTTGTCATTTTTGTCATTTTTGTCATTTTTGTCATTTTTGTCATTTTTGTCATTTTTGTCATTTTTGTCATTTTTGTCATTTTTGTCATTTTTGTCATTTTTGTCATTTTTGTCATTTTTGTCATTTTTGTCATTTTTGTCATTTTTGTCATTTTTGTCATTTTTGTCATTTTTGTCATTTTTGTCATTTTTGTCATTTTTGTCATTTTTGTCATTTTTGTCATTTTTGTCATTTTTGTCATTTTTGTCATTTTTGTCATTTTTGTCATTTTTGTCATTTTTGTCATTTTTGTCATTTTTGTCATTTTTGTCATTTTTGTCATTTTTGTCATTTTTGTCATTTTTGTCATTTTTGTCATTTTTGTCATTTTTGTCATTTTTGTCATTATTGTCATTTTTGTCATTTTTGTCATTTTTGTCATTTTTGTCATTTTTGTCATTTTTGTCATTTTTGTCATTTTTGTCATTTTTGTCATTTTTGTCATTTTTGTCATTTTTGTCATTTTTGTCATTTTTGTCATTTTTGTCATTTTTGTGATAGTTGCCATTTTTGGCTGTTTTTCTTTTTACCTTTTTTGCTTGATTTGCCTTTTTTACGTTTTTTGGATTTTTTGCCTGTTTTGTCTTTTTTTGCCTGTTTTGCCTTTTTTGCTTTTGTTGCTCTTCTTGCTTTTGTCTTTTTTGCCATTTTTGCTTTTTTTTTCCTTTTCTGCTTTTTTTTGCCTTTTTTTCATTTTTTTGCCTTTTTTGCCTTTTTTGCCTTTTTTGCCTTTTTTTTCCTTTTTTACTTTTTTTTGCCTTTTTTTATTTTTTGCCTTTTTCGCCTTTTTTGCCATTTTTGCCTTTTTTGTCATTTTTGCTTTTTTGCCATTTTTGCCTTTTTTTTCCTTTTTTGCTTTTTTTTATTTTTTTGCCTGTTTTGCCTTTTTTGCCTTCTTTGCCTTCTTTGCCTTCTTTGCCTTTTTTGCCTTTTTTGCTTTTTTGCTTTTTTTTGCCTATTTTGCCTTTTTTGCCTTTTTTGCCTTTTTTGCTTTTTTTGCCTTTTTTGCCTTTTTTGCCTTTTTTGCCTTTTTTGCCTTTTTTGCCTTTTTTGCTTTTTTTGCCTTTTTTGCCTTTTTTGCCTTTTTTGCCTTTTTTGCCTTTTTTGCCTTTTTTGCCTTTTTTGCCTTTTTTGCCTTTTTTGCCTTTTTTGCCTTTTTTGCCTTTTTTGCCTTTTTTGCCTTTTTTGCCTTTTTTGCCTTTTTTGCCTTTTTTGCCTTTTTTGCCTTTTCTGAATTTTTTGCCTTTTTTGCTTTTTTTGCCTTTTTTGCCTTTTTTGCCTTTTTTGCCTTTTTTGCCTTTTTTGCCTTTTTTGCCTTTTTTGCCTTTTTTGCCTTTTTTGCCTTTTTTGCCTTTTTTGCCTTTTTCGCCTTTTTTGCCTTTCTTGCTTTTTTTTGCCTTTTTTGCCTTTTTTGCCTTTTTTGTTTTTTTTTGCCTTTTATGCCTTTTTTTTAGATTGTAGAGAAAAAAAGCATTTTTTTATTAAAAAAAATTACTGTAAGTATAAAGCCCAGTTTCGCAAAAACGTCGAAAATAGAGGGTAAAAATTCATACTATTAAAATGGATTTAAATTTAAATCTAGACGCTGTACATGAAGTTACAGCAAACAGAAGGCGCTTTATTGTTTCATGAAATTTTCTGATTAACTTTATCACGCCATGCTATGCTATGAGTTTCTTTCTAAATCTTCTTTACTAGGTTTAGATTCTTGTGGTGTCTGCTGTTGTTGTTTCTTTGTTTAGATATGATAAGTGTTAAGCTAAGGCAGATCGCGCTTCGAGTTATGTTTTATTTTCAAATTAATTTAATCACTTTCCCACCCAACTGGTCATAATTTTTTTCAACAATGTGTCTCCGTTTTCTTGGGTCTGCCTCAAAGACTATCAGACACCTCAAAAAGGAGAAAGTAACCCTGCAACCTTACCCAGTTGGGTGTTTATAGGGATTGCATAAGCATTGCAGAAAAAAAACCTAACACTTTCCTTTACAATGCTTTGATGAATATTCTTAGGTTCATGATGAGAAGAAAATTAACGACACAGTCAGTTTCTGACCAAATGTCTCTAATTCGAACTTTCTCAGTTTACTTGAATGCTCAGGAGAAAGAATATTTGTTCGAAGTTCGAGATGTTGGAAAAGTAACTTACATGATGATGTTTTTTTAAGCCTTTTTTTATAAAACAAAATCAAGTTTCGAAACGTTCATGAAATCGTTTAAAGTATTTTGTTTTATAAGAAATATATCTGAAATCAAAATGCTACGTGTTGTTAATCATGAATCGTTTTTTTATAAATCGATTCCAAACAAAATAAAAAAAAGCTACAGTCACAATTAACTGACCAGGGGCTCCCCGGGAGGGTCCAGTTGAAGTTCGCGAAGCTTCCAAATAAGTAGGAAGTGCCGCATTGGCGCCAATTTTTGCTGTATACGTACACTTGCCTCAATCTTTAGAAAGAAATGCAGAGAAACATTAATGCTGAGGAGGAGAGAGAAAAAATGAACCAAAACAACAGCTCTAACGCAACACGCTTGGAAGAAATTATTTTGATGTTTTGTTTTGATCGGTGCCGTAATTCGGTGTTTCCAGTCATTTTTTTTTCTTCTTGTCTTTGCTTTCTTACCTTTTATCGTCGTGGGTTACCGGAGCTTGGCACATTGGAATTTTGATACATCTTTTAGCACTACTGACTTATTCGTAATGCTGATGATGATTTTTTTTTATTAAATCTGGGTGATTTGATTGACAATAATTCGGTGATATCCAGCAATTATTATTATCTTCTGTTTGAAAAAATATTTTTTTTTAATTTTAAAATCTTGAAAATCGAAACCAATTTGAGTCGTCACCAAAAATAAGATTCAGCTAGATTAAGTTTCGCATCTCGTCTCATGTCTCTTTCTCATATGTCATGTCTCATGTCTCATGTCTCATGTCTAATGTCTCATGTCTCATGTCTCATGTCTCATGTCTCATGTCTCATGTCTCATGTCTCATGTCTCATGTCTCATGTCTCATGTCTCATGTCTCATGTCTCATGTCTCATGTCTCATGACTCATGTCTCATGTCTCATGTCTCATGTCTCATGTCTCATGTCTCATGTCTCATGTCTCATGTCTCATGTCTCATGTCTCATGTCTCATGTCTCATGTCTCATGTCTCATGTCTCATGTCTCATGTCTCATGTCTCATGTCTCATGTGTTTCTGTCACTTCTCTCGTCCTATGTATTACGTTGCACGTCTCACTTCTCACGTCTCACTTCTCGCGTCTCACTTCTGACGTCTCATTTCTCAGGTCTCACGTCTCACGTCTCACTTCTCACGTTTCCCTTCTCACTTCTCACTTCTCACTTCTGATTTCTCATTTCTCACGACTCACTTCTCACTTCTCACGTCTCATGTCTCATGTCTCATGTCTCTCGTCTCTCGTCTCACGTCTCACGTCTCACGTCTCACGTCTCACGTCTCACGTCTCACGTCTCAAGTCTCACGTCTCACGTCTCACGTCTCACGTCTCACGTCTCACGTCTCACGTCTCACGTCTCACGTCTCACGTCTCACGTCTCACGTCTCACGTCTCACGTCTCACGTCTCACGTCTCGCGTCTCACGTCTCACGTCTCACGTCTCACGTCTCACGTCTCACGTCTCACGTCTCACGTCTCACGTCTCACGTCTCACGTCTCACGTCTCACGTCTCACGTCTCACGTCTCACGTCTCACGTCTCACGTCTCACGTCTCACGTCTCACGTCTCACGTCTCACGTCTCACGTCTCACGTCTCACGTCTCACGTCTCACGTCTCACGTCTCACGTCTCACGTCTCACTTCTAACGTCACACTCCTGAAGCTCATGTCTCGCGTCGCGTCCCTTTCTCACTTCTTATTTCTCACCTCTCACTTCTCTGTTTTCACATCCCACGTCCAAGGTTGCCGAAAAAAATTCTGTGTTTTTGAGAAAAAAATTTCTGACTTTCTGTGATTTTACCCAAAAATTCTGTGATGGTTTTCTGTGATGCTATTTTATGTTTAATGGAAAATTCATAATAAATTAGTGTTTTTAAACATTTTAGTTGGGAAAAATCCATTGATATTACTAATCCTATCATACTTTTGTAATTCAAAGTTAAAATCTTAATTTTATATTGGCCGAAAAACAAAATTAATTTTGGAAATCCATTCAATATTCAAAAATTCTGTGAAATCTATGAAAATTTCAAAATTCTGTGTTCTGTGACACAGATTCTGTGATGAAATATTGCTCGAAATTCTGTGAAATTACAGATTTTTCTGTGATTTCGGCAACCTTGCCCACGTCTCGTGTCTCAAGTCTTAAGTCATTACATAGTTTTTTAAGAATGATAAATTATTTCAAAGTTTAGGCTTATTGTATGTTGAAATTTAGTTTTTCCTAATTTCTCCAGATGTTTTGGATAGTAACCGATAATATTTGGGGTATTATTAAATTCACGAAATTTACCCAGTGTTCGCGCAAATTTTTCGGAGGCCTATACAGCTTCCCATTACTGAATGGGAACGACAATCAGTGAATCAAAATCTTAACCTAGCGAGGGGGGCTTAACCGAAAAATTTTCGGCTCCGGCGAGAGATGCATCTTACTTGGCGGGGTCAGTTTCGGCACTCTGTCTTCGGAGACTTACGCGCATTTGCCGGCCACCGAGGAAGGGGTCTATAAAGTTATGCGCCTTGGCGTGGATCTGGTTTAGTCGAGTATTTGTCGAGCCTATGGCCTGAGTTGAGTTTTTTTACGAGATCCGAGTCCGTTCTGTTCGACCGGTGTTTTCGTGATGGTTGAGAATTGTTTGATAAAAATTAGCGTGGGTGTCCTGCTGCTAGGGTTCTTGCTGGGATGTGAGCAAGTTCAAGGAATGCCGATCTGGAATGGAGGCGAAAATGGCGAAAGGAGTGTTCGTGGGATTTTGGGATTCTTCGATGTGTCCAAACAGGTCAACAGTTTCGGAGATGACCTGAGGCAGCTGATAACTAACCTTTTCGGAACAACGGAAGTCGTTTACTGGAACTATCCCAAAAGCAGGATTCCTGTTAAGCGATTTGGAACCAAATACACCAAACACAAAGTTCCCAGTGGAATGGGAAAGCGCCGGAAGAAAGCAGTTAAATCGGATCTAGATGACCTGATAGCACTTGATGCGTGGGGGTTTGTGTAGTGGACAAAGTCATTTCACTGAATAACGTTTTAGTTCTTAAGATAATTTATTCAATTATTTTATAGTCAACGAATGGTATATACGAAGAACGATCGGCCGAGTGAATGTGAAATCGCCTTAAGGTAGACTATAAAATGTACACTCAAAGTCACAAACGGTGTGTTTGATTGAAGTTTTTTCTGGATAATGTGTAAGCTTCCAAAAAAAACCATAATCAAGTTCTATAAGTTTTTGTGTCTCAAAGAAGAAACTCCAAAATGGACTGCATAACGTGTCAAAAAGAAGAGTCTCGTTAACGACCATCAAAGATTGCAGCAATTTAAAGTAGGAAATACAGTGCAAATCAAATTCCGATCGTTTATCCTCCAATCTCGCTTCAATCTCAGTCCGTTTTTTTTCTGCGTCAAAAGCAACCGAAGAAAAGCCCCCGACCGACGACGCACGCAAGGCCTGGAGTTCGTGTTAATTTTTAATTGTCTCAAATGACCGTTTCACTCATCATAACACTTTAACGCCAGCAGCAATTTCCTCCTCCAGCCAGAGTCTTTGCTTCCTAAACCGTGTAATAGATGCGTTAGAAAGATGAAAACCCGGCCAACCGACCAGTCAATGACAAAAGTGGCGGAGCTAAAGTGAATGAGTATAAAGAAAAACAAATACCTATCAGACAAGACGAGGGAAAGAGCGCCTAATACCTATCAGACAAGACGAGGGTTTTTTAAGCCAAACCAAACCAAAACCATGCAAATAGTAGTAAAATTGGGTAGGTAGTAAAGAAATAAAACCGTTATGCAAATTTTGCGCTCATTCGGACGCCCTCCGTGCTGTTTATTATCTTCCTTTGTAATTATTATCAATGTAATGGACTCGGTTGAATCGGAATAATAAAATCCATCTGATGGTCGTGAAGTGAAAAATTGAATTACCCTATGCGTGTGTGTGTGTTTTTTTTGGATTGTGAACATCCCCATCGTTTTGATTTTTGAAGCGAGAACCAAAGTCAATTCTTATAAGGTAGAAGATTATTATTTTAATGTAGCTGATGCACTTCAAGCTATTGCTTTTGGAATTTTTAAACGACTTTTATGTTTTAAAATTTTTAGGATATTTTTTCATCTTGTTTATGTTCCATTTATTTATGTTCTTTTTCAAGAATCACATAAATTTAAAATTAGTTAATTTTTGCACAAAAATGAGGACCATGGAACCAAAGGGGTATAAGTGCATAAAAGTTTATTTCAAGAAAACGCGCTTTAAAGTTGACATGTTTGGTAATTTTTTTTCGAAAATTGATTTTTTTTCTTTTCAATGTGAAGGTATGTAAATAGAATTTTAAAAATCTAAAAAAAATCAGCAAATAAAGTTTGAAATACGAAAAATCGTTTGGAATTATTAACTCAAAATTGACCATTTTGTCAATTACGCCCCTTTGGCTCTGAGGGTCTCATATGTCAGTATAAAATTTAATAATAATACCGTTAAACGGGGTAACTTTGATCACCGGGGTAACTTTGAGCATCAATAAATTTTTCCACATTATCATCAATAACTTAGTCTATAGTTTGAATTTTTGAAAACTGTTTTCTACGATTGAAAGCCTATTATTTGAGTATGAAATTGACACAATTTGGTTTGTATTTAAAATTGTTTTCTGTAAGTAAAAATGTAATTTCAAAACCTTAAAATATCTATATTTTCCAAGGCTCGCAAAAAAAAAAAAACGGCTCTCTCGATGATACCAAAAAGTATTTAGAAGCAAACGGGTGGTTGAATGTGAAAGAACTACTTTTATTCTTTGTATATGTACAGTTATAGTGCTATATTTATAGTCATCTAATGATAAATTTTTGATATTTAAAAATTAAGGATGATTAAGGATGATTAATCATAATTCATAAAATTAAGGACATTTTCCAAAAGTAAGACCTTATTAGACAAATGGATAGGAATCCTATCAAATGATTAACTTTGAAGGAAAAATGAAAATGGCAATAGTGGGAGGGCTCAGGGGAATGTGTGAGGATAAAATTTAATTTGTTTTTTGAAGCTAAAACGATTAAGCAATTATTATAATTTTTGCCCCTAGATGTATGCAGCATCGTTGTTTTTTTTAGATTATAAATGTTTTTAAAAGAAAACGTTGAAAAGCAAGATAAAATTGATAAATTTGAATTTTTAAACAATTTTGATGATCAAGAAAACACGTTAAAACCGTCAAAATGGAGACTGATCAATGTAACCCCAAAGCATCAATTCCTGAACAGCGACGAAATCGATTTTTAAATTTAATTTAAAGTAGTCCAATAAATTTTTGCAACCATGTTTTACGTTCATATGAGTCCAGTACTAGCTTTAAAAATATGAAACATGCCACATTCCCCTTAACAGGAAAAATAATCGAAAAATATTGAAGAATGTGATCAATATTGCCCCGGATTACGGTAACCAGAATATTTTAGGTTGTACGAATCGAAAAATTTTGATTATCGAATTTTATCTATATATTTATAGAAAAAAACTTTTTAAACTGGAAGCGTTTTTAATTAGAATATTTTATGAATGGGTGAGTCACGATCATCTTGAAGTTCAATACAATTGAATTTTGATTTTTTAACATAATAATTAGGAGAAGTTGAACATAGTGCTAAGTTGAACTACAGATAAAGTTTTAAATCCCAATACAAAGATTTCCATCTTCCACTACTTGAAGTAGGTATGCATTTCTAATAAAAATACCCAGATTTTCGTCCTAAAAATCTCTTCGATTACAAATTTGGTTCTATTGATAGATAAATTCTTAATCAAAGGCATGTTTCTCGTGCTTGATGGATTTTCGAGTAATGCAAACATTTGTCAGACAGACAGAAAGACTGATTTGACTTTTAAACTTTGACAATTTTAACGCTGTATCTTGTTCGTAATTTATTTTGGAAATATTTTTTTGCAGTCATTTCTGATTGGAAAACTTTCAAACGACTTCAAAATTGGTAATAAAGTGAGCATTACATCATGAGATTAAATAAAAATTGTTTGTTCCCTTTTCAATGAACGTATCCGAAACACTTAATATGGTTAAAATTTGATTCCCCAGATATTCAAGGAAATTGAGCTAACCCATTTTTATTTTGATATACCTGTTTTTGTTATTAGAAGAAAGGAACAAATTTGCATTTTTGGAACACATCAAACATTTACCACA
Organism: Uranotaenia lowii; assembly: GCF_029784155.1. Lineage (NCBI taxonomy): Eukaryota > Metazoa > Arthropoda > Insecta > Diptera > Culicidae > Uranotaenia > Uranotaenia lowii. The sequence continues at coordinate 35,888,098 of NC_073693.1, forward strand.
AAATTAGCATATAAAAACCTTTGTTTGTAAGACTTTTTGTATGGCTAAGTATTAAGAAAACCATTTTATTCCTCGAGCATCCATTTCATAAGCCATTATTTAAATTTCACGTTCTATAAAACAAGAAGGAATAATCAAAACTTGAGTTTTCCTATTTAAAGCTTGAAAATATAAATGTTCTTGAAAAGCTATTTCAAAAATTAATTGTATTTGTTGTCTCAAGGTGATCCAGTTACTTACAAAAAAATCCAAACCAATATCAAATTCTTGAATGCAGCATATCATTTTAAAACTGAGTTTAAGTTTTATGTTAATCTTAGGAATCGGAGTTTTAATTTTTAAAACGACTAAAATTTTAGCATAAACAAATTAGCAGCTCCGGAAGTATAATTCCGGATTCAAAGTTCAAATAAAATTCAACACTTAAGTTTTAATGTTCTTAGATCTCAGATACAGTTCATTTTAGAATGAAGATTTAGATTTCAGATATAAACTTTTTCAATGTTTCTCTTGCGTTTGTTTTTCTATTCTACTTCAACATTTAGAATATCAAATGGGTGATTGACAATGTTTGACAATGTTTGAAACATTTTAATAAATTTGAAAACACAATTTAAATACATGATTATAATTTTTATTATTATTTATTTAACGAAGGACCTTTTCCAACTTATTGGCGTTTATGTTCAAATTAAACGCATGATGATTAGCATCTTTATCTCTCTTTCTTCTTCTTCTTCTACCTTTCGTTCTAGCTATTTCTCTTTTAATTTTCGTTGGACACCTACAGTTGCGCAAAGAAAGAATTGAATTCCGCAAAGCAGCGCCCAAATTTCCAACTTTGACAGACTGCCACTTCTCTCGGAATTAGTTTTTTCACACGAAACCTTCACAGGAGGTAGTTAAACGTATCAAATCATTGAAGTGATGAGATGCAGAAAATTTACAAAATTTTCCAAATTGGATAAGCCTGTGTAAAGAATGGATTGTACAATAAAAAGAAAAGTAACAACAATCGCTTTTTCTTGGAATGGAAAGTAGAAAAAGATGATAGTTATTTGGTAAATAAAGTCCTGTTAAATACAAATGTCGATAAGTAAAAAGTAAAAACAAAATCAGTCATTGATCTATTCTAGTGAACGACAGACGTGTCTGAGTGAATCTCTGAATTGAGATTTATAAGAATCGTAAAACTACGACACTGATCATTCATTGCGTTTGGAACCTTCTGCGTAAACTAGGAAGAGAGATACAACTGTTTTAGTAAAAGTGGGGAAAATGAGATTGCAATACAAAAAATTCAGTATTAAGTTCTTTTCCATAAATATTTTTTTCCTGTTAAATTAAAACATTTCAAAATTAATTCTTAAATCTTAAATGATGATTGGGATTTGTATCAAGAATCCTTAAGGAGCTTTAATCTATCTATATATATAAAAAGCAATTTCTGTATGTTTGTTTGTTTGTTTGTCCTCTATAGACTCAGCCGTCTTAAGAGCTAGAGGTCTGAAATTTGGCATGGATGCTCATTAGGACCAGGAAGGATGAAAAATGTTTTCAGATTTTCGGACGACCCCTTCTGAAGGGGGTCGTCCATACAAGACAAATATGGTTTTCGCGATATTGACGTTATTTTTCGTCGGATCGTGTCGAAAATTTGCACATGAGTGTTTTGAAAGACGAGCAATCGATTTCAGGTGTCAAAGTGTATGTAAGGGGTCATCCAAAGGGGTCGTCCATATTAAATGTTCGCTGTTATTGCGATATTGACGTTATTATACATCGTATTCAGCTGAAAATTGATACACGATAGTTTTGATTGATGTGCATTCGATTCGAGGTATCAAATTCAGTGTAAAGGGCCGGCAAAAGGGGTCGTCCATATCTAATTTTCAATATCTTAGTGATACTGACGTTTTTATACATCGGATTGGGATGAAAATTTGCACATAGTAGTTATTAGGGACAAAAAATTGATTTCACTTATCCAAATTAAAAACAGGGGTCGACCAAAGGGGTCGTCCATATCAACTATTCACTGTTTATGCGATAATATCGTTATTATACATAGGATTCAGATGAAATTTGGTACACGAGAGTTTTGAGGGATGAGCAATGGATTTCGGGTATTAAATTCAGTATAAGGGGCCGGCAAAGGGGGTCGTCCATTTTAACCGTTCAATATTTTTGCAATATCGTCGTTATTTGACATCGGATTGTTATGAAAATTAGCACACGGTAAGTTTCGGGAACGGGCAATCGATTTCAGATGTCAAATGTTTTGCCAGGGGTCGACGAAAGGGTCGACCATATTAATTAATTTTCACTGTTTTTAGCAATATTGACGTAATTATGCAATAGATTGCTTTGAAAATTTGCACACGGGAGTTTTGAGGGAGCAATCAATTTCAGGTATCAAAGAGTGTTATGTTATGCCACCGAAGAGGTTTAACTTTTTGGCAATAAGAGCGTTGTTATGCAACGATCGAGTATCAACTTATTCACGGGGGTTTTTTTTTTTGGCACGGTCAATTGATTCCTGATTTCAAATTAAGTAGCAGACGACAGAAAAAGTAATTGTTCAATATTTTTGCAATTATTACTTGACAATGAATTCGGAAGTGCATCTGGAAAATTTTCGGCAATTGACTTTCATACAAACTGTTCACGACATATTCCAAGTTCAAAAGCGAAACGGAGTTCGTATGGGATCAGCTAGTATTCTATTTAAAAAAATGTTTTATATCAATTAAAGGTTGCATTCTTCTACTAAGGTACAATTAAGACGTTATCATGTTGTAACCATAAATATGTAATGGAATATTTCATCGCTCTCTGTTTAGTTGTTTGAAACTAATCCGGGCTGGGCAAATTCGGATTATTTTATCATAATTCTAACAATATCCGGATATTTGATTTCAAAATATCGTATTTCAAACTACCAGAAAGCGGTCATGATTATTTTGTTGAACTAGAGTTTTTCGTATGATTAATCCGAGCTTTTTCAATAATATCCAGGATATAACATACGGACAATCTGGCAAGGCAAGCCCTGGGTAAAGCAGCTTAAATAATATTGAGGTTGTCTTAATTCTGAAGCTCAAATGACTTTTTTTCGGAAATATGCTCCTCACCGTCTACTTAATTGCGTTAATTTCACCCCAAAAGCTTCCTATAAAAAGTAGGCCTAGATTGCTTGGCGCCTTCCTTTTTTTAATGATTTGCATAAAAAAAAAATATAAAAATTGGGTGTCATTTGATACGAAAAAAAAACTAAAAATCAATTATCAAATTTCTCAAAAATATTTTCGAATTAATCTTACGTTCGATTTCTGCTCTTCGCTAAGACTAACATAACGAATAAATAGCATGCAAATCGGATGATCCTTGCAGCAATGGATCGTGTGCGTACATAATAACGCCTCCATTTTTATAAACATGATAAGCTGATCACGTACGAACTCTGTTTCGAATTAATTGTGTGATTCGGAGTTTATGTTTGAATGGTTATTCAGGTGCCTTTTCACTACGATTATATAGTATTAATGAACGACCCTTTGGCTTGTCTAAAAAAAACACTCGTGTACGAATTTTATTGAACATTATTAGTTCATATGGACGACCCTTTTTCTGTTGTCTGTTACAAATTTTGAAATCAGGAATCGATTTCACATACTAACTTAACGAACTAAAACATTCAAAAGTGTTTTAACACGTTCATCGCCACGCTCATTTTGGTAGTTTTGCTAGCCGGGCCCAAAGAAATTATCGGAGAGAGAAAGCAAAGAGGGAGAGTTCCCATATTTGAAACGTGTGGCGAAGCTGAGTGGTAAACTCAAGTAAGAGAGCGTCACACGCTTTTTGATGTAACGGGGCCCCCCAGGAAACCCCCTGAAACCGATCAGCCGTTCCTCGAAACCATTATGTGATAATTTTCTTCTCAATCCGATGCATGATCGACAATATCACAAAAAAGGAAGCAATTGATTTGGAAGGCCGCTTTATTTCGACTTCTGATCCAAAATTGGATACCTGAAATCAATTGTCGATTCTCATAAAATCAGAATGGGGGTAGGCTTAATAGTGGCACGTTATCCAAACATACGGGAAAATTGTGCCTCTCTTGTACAAAATTTCATCTCAATCTGATGTATAATTTCGACAATATCGAAAAATTTGACTCCTGAAATCAATTGTCCGTCCCCCAAAAACCCTTTGTGCCAATTTTTATGTGAATCTAATGTATAATAACGTGAAAATAGCAACACAGTGAAAAGTTCGTATGGATGACCCATTTGCCCGACCCCTGATTCAAAATTTTATAACTGTTTTCACTTGCTCGTCCATCAAAGCTCCAATATGCCAATTTTCATCACAATACAATGGACGCCCCTTTTTCCGGCTCCTGACCTAGAATTTGGCTCATGTAATCGGTTGCTTGTAACGCCAAATACCCATGTGCAAATTTTCATCGCAGTCCGATGAATAATAACGTCATTATCGCAAAAACATTCATCAGTTGAAATGGATGACCCCCTTCGCCGATTCCTGACCTAAAATTCGACACCAGGAATCATTGTCTTATTCTTCGAAAACCTCATGTTCAAACTTTCATCAAAATCCAATATATAAAAACGTCAATATCTAGAAAACAATATTTGTCTTGTATTGGCGACTCTATTTAGAAGGGATCATCCGAAAATTTGAAAACATTTTTCTTCATTCCTGGTCCTAAATAAACAAACAAACTTTTAGCAGGCAGTGTAAGTACTTAGTGCACAAAACTTCATTTTCAAGGTAATAACGACATTGATTATATCCATATTTTTAGAATTTAAATCTTGAAGTGCGTTTTTTTTCCGAAAGCAGCTATGATGTCTTTGGCTCTGAGGATCTCAAATGGTATTGGTTGGAAAAAGGCTTAAAATCCAATGTTGATGTTGATAGTCAAATTCAGAAAACTGGAACCGACAACCAAGACTTGAGAAAATTATCAATAAACAAATTATATATTTATATTAACTCTTCATTTCATGATTTTTTATTTTTTTCTGAAAAAAATCTCAATAGTGCGGAATGATGAATACGTGAAAAGAAAAATAACGAAAAAATATTAGCTAGAAATAAATGCTTATTCCTAATTTATCTAGCACTAATCATAGTTCAAGCTCAAGAACTTCGTAAACCTAGTGCCTGGACACAATTTAGCTGGGATAAGTACCTATGTATGTTGGCTATCCACCATGGTGTCGTGATTTTACGAATCTCAATTCAGAGATTCACTTAAACACGTCTGTCACTCACAAGAATAAATCAGTTTGTTTTGTTTGTTTGCCTAGTGTTGCCAAAATAGCAAATGTTGCCATTAAAATTTATTTTATTTTATTTATCTCCAGTGCTGCCGAATACAACTATTATTTTATTTTATTGCACATGGGTGCACGGATTCACCTCAGTTTCTGCCTAAGTATGTGCTTACATGCATTATTTAGATTAACTAGCTCGATAAATCTCCAATGCAGCTTATACGCGGACCCCATGGTTTAGTAGGAACTGTGATTGTATATTTTGGAAGAACAAGTCAATCCGTTGACTATATGAATTCGGGCATCCGTGTATGTTTACCTGGCCTTGCCAACTGATTGAACATTCTCATATAAGAGCATTTCAAGAAAGCACATCTTACCTGTTGGCCAATTATGTGATTCGAACCCAAAAGTTTTCTGCCGATACCGGTAATCGAACCCAATACGCCTAGCATACCAAAAAAAAAATACTTGCGCCAGCGTATTTGCTAGCGCCTAGACAATCCCGGCACAGAATTAAGCTGGGAGTAGTTATGCGATAATATACCAGCTAGTGACTTATTTATTGCGTTTGCTTGAAGGTGCTGAATATATGGAAAGCTGGAACGTCTTTCCAAAACAACTTTTTTGAAAAAACAACCTTATCAAAATCCATACTTGATATAACAATCAAGTTCTGGACTTGCATTCAGTTCTTTTTCAGTAACTTCATTTTTTGTGAAAGGTTTTATGGTAATCTTCGTGTTCATAGTTCTTTAGCGCAATATGCAGCAATCTAAAAAAAAAAGCTCATTCTTGGCTGACAACAATGTTTTAATTATAAAACCTTTTAAATTAAAAAGCGATTATTGTGCAAGGTATACTCAGTTTCAAAGAATCAAGTAGCTTGAAAATCAAGAAATACAAATTGTAGACGAAACAATTTGCGTTGTTTATTCGAACCCCTATAATAAAAAACAAAAAAAAATATTTTTAATATTTCTCAATACAGAAAACCGATGTATAAAATACATTTCAAATTGTTCTACCCGGATAACGTTTGTTTAATATAGTACGCGTTTCAAAAAGTAAACAGAATTATAAGTAGGACTTAAATGGAACTGCCATTTTCGTTTCACCTTCATATATTATTTCCATATCAAGTTCGCTCTGAAATCATTGAAATTGTTTACATACATACATACTATACAAACGATAGAAAGTAAATTAAGCACATCACCAAAAAACGTCGATAATTTCGAAGAACAAACAACCGCGGTGATAAATCCAAAACTCATTATGGAAATAATGTAACAAACTAGATCATATTTAAAATTATCGCTGATTGCATTTGAAGAATTTAAGATTCTAACTATGAATATAAATACTTGAACTACACAATAGTCACAAATTTTTACTATATGTGACCCTTGAAAAATAAAATTTGTTGCAAAAATCAAGAAAAAAAAAGATTTTTCCACTTTTATGTAGGATTTCAAACTAGGTTTCGTAATTGCTACCATTTTTTATACTTTATGAAACGAATGGTTGATGATCTATCCAAAATAACTTGTTCTTGGTTTTCTCCAATAATTCTACAATTGTCAGCCATTTTGTTCAGTTAAAGGATTATTCATCTGTATTATTTTAAAAATGTCTCGATAACATGATAATATAACATTAAAAATAACAATACTTCCATCAGGAAACATATACACTGTTTAAACGATGAAACATTCGAAAACACACTTTGGAGCCTATATACCTAACTAGGGTGCTACCGTTGCATGATGTTGAAAATTTGCAACAATTAATAAAAGGCCATTAAATCAGTCAAAAATAAAAAAAAATCTTCTAATTCTATTCATGTGTGTTAATTGCATTACTGAAAATGCGAAAATATTTTTTCTAGTCATTTTTCTCCCGGTGTATACAATATCGTTGCACAAAACTCTAAATCAAGTAATTTTAATCAAATAACTCAATCAAATCAAGAAAACAAAAGGTGAAACAACTTCCATCTTTATAAATTTGATTTTTGGTTTTGTAATCTTACAGATATTGGATTTTTTTTTATCGAAATTTACACAAATTACATCATAATTCCCCCCTCGGGTTTTTTGGAAATTTCGAAGGGGGAGGTGACATAAGAAAAAATTGACATTTGTTCCAGCGTTATCTTGAATTTAGAAATATTATTTTCCTGTAGAAAAAAGTTGACTAAATTGCTTTCTGTAAAATTTACGACAGCTTTCATTAATTATTTCAAATTTGTTAATTTATTAAACGAAGGGTTAAATTTTTATTGAAAAGGACCAACATTATATAACTTGATCTTATTTCTTGTGTTTGTATGTTTAGTTACAGAGTAGTAGATCAGCGGGAAATGTATCTATCAAAGGTGTTTCCGTCAAAAAACAGTTTTCAATGCTGGGAGCTCTGGTAAGATAAACTAAGTATTTGTTTCCACAAGACAAACCCTGCTCTATCTTTCGAGGCTAATTTACTCCCATTAGCCCTAATCAGTGCTATCAAGAGCCAAATCAGGTCCACAGATATGTACGCTTTGTAAGAATTATTACACCTGCCGGCGACGGAGTTTTAGCTGCTCAACTCAACTGAATAATTCGGCCAAGCCACTTTTGGGCGGTCCATGTTGAATTAATCTCTCGCCATGAATGGATCATTTAGCCAAAGATAGCCCTACTCATCGAGTGCATGAAGAAGTGGGCATCGTTGTAAACGATGCTTAACAGGTGCTGAACAGGTACAGACAGACAGATTCGAAGGAAGCAATTGAGAAGTACCCTCCGGTGGCTACTAAGAGTAGCACGGTGGATTGGTTAGGATTTATTTTCTAACAAAAATATTAAAAGAACACAAATTATTTCCCTGCGATCAAAATTGATTTTATATACCTTACATATCTTGGGTTGTTGTTTTTTTTTCAAAAAAAAAAAATACTTTTTCAAAAGACATCTTTTGAACCCACAGTGCCAAGAGGCCTGTGCTCAATGAAAAGTGATTTTAAATTTACGATTCAATTTAACAGCGCCTGTTTGCTGCTACCAGAGCGCTGTCAGATTATGGCAGGTCTTTTTGCCTCCCGATTTTTTTCCTTGGCTTTTTGTTGGTGTTTTCCTTTCAATTTCTTTAATTTCGCGGCGCAATCTTGGGGATCCGGAGGAATTGTAGGAGCGCATCTTCGCGTAAGACACCCTGCTTTTCTTGATTCAAAAATGCTTTAGCGCGAAGTCTGTCTCTTGCCAGAAATAAAACCGCGGGAGATTTTCAACGGTTTTGTGTGTAAATTGATTCTTGCAATTATGCGGTCAATGTGCAAATTTCGGTTTTCGTCACAATGATTTTAGTCAGTTCTGCTGAAGGTGGACCAAGTGAAATCTGGAAAGAAGCCCATGATGCCCATTGAGGTGGAGTATGATGCTTCATTAAAAATGCAACTCGGTCAGAAGGCGGGTGGCGAATGTTTTCTCGATGGCAGAAGAAAGTGTTTTTGTAATATTTAAAAAGACAATGAAAGTGTTTCTGATGATTATCTAGATTGTGTTTTTCCCAAACAATTTCTATTACGGTTTATTAGAAATTAATAGCTACCAAATAATAAAAATAATTAAAAAATAAGCAATTCGGATAGAAAAAAAAACTTGTTAAAATGAGTTCTGAACAGCGTTTCGCTTATCTCATTTTAATCTCTGAAGCCAAAATTTAGTTTTTATCTGAATAGTTGGTTCTCAAAAGTGAGTTTTTTCTTCATCAAAGTTTTAATTTTCCACTGAATATCCCCAACCAAAAACAGTAACATCACCTCATGTGAGTTTGCTGTCTGGCAGCTGGGAATAAAATTGATTTCATTAAGTCGGATGACGAAACTTTATCACTGTTCCATCGTATGGTTTTATTACTGGCGATGGCACACATCGAAGATATGGCACTTTATGACGCTATAATTTAGGTTCTTCTTGTTTGAAGAAACTGTCTTCTCAATTAGTTTATAGTGAAAGCAGGTTATTGAAAGCTCATTTGTACAAAATTGTCATTTCGGCTTTCCCGTCATTTTTGTGCTTATTTTTTGTTCCATTTCAAGCATCTTTGTTATTTCACCCCATTTTGAAAATTTTGTCTGAATTTTTATCCCACTTCTACCAGGCACGGTCGTAGAGCACGATCCTGGACTTGACTGATATTATAAATTTTCAAAAATTTACCAATAAAAATAAATTGATAATCTCTAGGGATGCTTCCCACTGACCCTTTTCCTCTAATTTATACTCAATGAACTATGTTGGAGGTATTTTGGAAAAATTATAAATAGAAGAAGAAATTTAATTTTTTTCAACCCATTTTCTATTTAAACTTCTTTTGATATTCTTTTATACAACTTCAATCTGCGAGCTACAGTTTCCTACACGGTATTTCTCAACCGGGAATTCACGGGAATAAAAAAAAAAACTCAGAAATTGCTGAATCTTGGAAAACGCTAAAAACCGAGATGCTCAAAGTCAATAAAAAGTGCTTAATTAATAAAAATAGACACAATCTAATTTTGAAAAATGGATCAGATTGAGCGAGGAAACTGATGGTTTTACCTTGATGGTTTAGGCTTAGGCATTTTTTTCTAAATACATAAAAAAAATGTTTGAAAATCTGGTTTCAAAGTAAAAAACGGCAAAGAATTTATAAAACCAAACAATTCCAATAAAGAAACGCTACGAAAAGAATCTGATAGTTCTATTTTGCAACACTCATAGTTTAGAACTTCCGTTTCGCAAACTGTTGACAATAGCAAAATTTTCTGCAAAAAAAAGACATATTCTGAAACAAAATTATGGTCATCTGAAAATTTACGAGATTTGATGTCTAGCTAACCAACTTTTATCGATAGAGAAAAATCGATCTAAATCAAATTTATGCAGCAAAAATCAGACAAGTTTGTCGAATTAAGGGCTCAGTTTTTCGATCATGCAATTTTCAACTGCTGATTTTATTTTTGAGGAATTAAAAAGGTGGAAATATTCTGTAATACTACTTCCTGTAAATTTAAAAATACGTTATACATACGAAAGATACGAAATCTATGCAATAGAGTGTTAAAATCTTCATTTTCAATTTTTCCGCGATCCCGAAAACTCCCGAGAAATGGATCGTCAGATTTCTCGATTCCCGAGAACGCTATAACGACCGGGGCATGGACACTTCATTGCGAAACTAGAATGTTCCTTGCGGGAAAATACCTTTTAATGCATGACTTTTTTTAAATGAGAATTTCAGCTATTGATTCAGTGAAATTATATTATTTTAATTCGAATAACAAAACTCAACAGGTTTGAAGTCGTTATTTTGAGTTTTGTAAAAGTTATGGCCCAACAAAGTTGAAATTTTTTTTTTTAAATTCTTAGTTCGTTTCAATACGATTTTGCTAATTTCTTCAAAACCTTGTTAATTGGGTGTAGGAAGGTGTTTGTGATTGATTGAGATTAAAAAATTTGTTAGAATTTGCGAATCTGAAGAAATAAGAGCGATTTTCCAAAAACTACTTTTTTTAAAAAAATAATTAAATTAGATTTTTGCAATTTTTCCGCATATTTTGTTCGATATCTCATACATACATTAGTATATCGTTATCAAAATACCATGGGCTAATTTCTTTTAATCTGTAGATTTTTTTTTGTGAATACATCGTTCAAAAATATTGACGAGTTTTCGAGATATTTGGATTTTGATTAGTGTTGTTTTAAAACAACACTATGCATTAATGGGTTAATAAAATGTGATTTTTTTTTTATTTTGTTTACCAGGAAGTTGAAAAAAAGATGTATAAGCTCATTGAGCAATCTCTCGTTATAAATGTCATTTTACTAATGAAAATAATTCACTTGTTGTTGAATAGAAAAAATGTTAAGAAACTATTCAATAAAACATTTCTCATGAGCTTCCTAATATCAGAGAATGGTAATCACAACGAAATTTTAATGATTCATGTTTTGCAACTATACGTTCGGAAAACAAATACATATTTGAGGTAAGATTTTGATTATAATTGCAATTAATTTAAGACTGATTTTAAAACAATTTTTATTATTCTGTTATACTTTTCAGAATAGTGATTCGAAAATATCGAATTTTTTCTGAATTCTGGAATTCATTTCTCATTGTCAATAAGGGTCCAAAAAATTTCTAAATTCAAATTAATTTCTGAAATAAAATAATGGAATATATTTATTTAAAAACTCCATTTTATTTGGAACAAATTAAATGAAATTTCAATCATTTGTTACGAATAGTAACAAATTAGCTACTAAGAGGGTAGGAATGAAATTTGATTATATTAATCGAAGGGAACAATGTTTACCTTTTATTTAATCGATTATGTAGAAACAATTAAAAAATATGAAAAGAAGTAACAGTTTCTGATTGCAAAAGGTAACAAAATTCACAAAGGTGCAAACAATTTAAGAGTTTGTACATTTTTTTAAAATGTAAAATGTAAAAAAAAATTAAAATAAAGGTTTTGTTTAAATGATCAGCTTTCTGGATGAATGCGAGTAATTTTGACTCCTGGGAAAAAAATTCTCTTTATTGTTGTATGGTTCTACGGAAATACAGGAACTTAAACAAAGTTCAAAGAAATTTTTAATCAAAATGAATCTCAAATATTTTTGAAAACAAAATGATAAGCAATTTTATACATAAATGCTAGATAACTGAAAATCATAAATTTTAAAAAGAAATCCTCCTTTTGTGATGTAACAAAAAAAAAAGTTTTATAATTTTCAATTAGATTTTCTAAAAATTGTCAAATTACTTTTATTTTTCTAACTAAAGCATTGTATTTTTGATATAAGAAAATTAAGGGAAAATCTCATCGTTCATGAAATAAAGGATGATAAATAGATTTAAAATCAGATTTTAGTTTTCATGTTGGATTATTATTCTATTCAGCAGCAATTCAGCAAAAATTGCTAAATTTTACAATGATACGAGCCATTACACCAAAAATTGATTAAAAGTATGATGGAATATTCGAATTTATGAAGCCAAAATCTTTCGAAACAGTTATTATAGTATTTGCATCAAAATAGCTGCTCTCTTGAGAAGGTAGTTGACATTTTATTTAATTTAGAGTCTTAACCAATTGCATTTTTGAATTTCATAACTAATTTATCATTGATGACCAGCGATGATTTCAAAATCTGAGTTATGATACTGAAATCAGATTTCCTCTATTTTTTTTTTTAATTCATAAATCTTCTCGCTTTCATACTAAGATCAAAGTTTTTTACAATATTTTGATTTTCGTTTTGAATTCAAGATTTTCTTTCGATCTTAAAAATATTTAAATTACATTAAAACAAATAGGCAACTTACGATAAAAATAAACAAAGATGGTAATTTTTTTAATTGTTTGATTTGATTGGCTCAAAATATAAGTAAGGTAGGTACACCAAAACAATTGCCGGCAAGTGCAAACGAAGCTCTTAACCTGAATAAAAAGTGTGCCAAAATAAACATCTTATCCAGAAAAGTTGAACGTTCCCCGATATCTCTTTTATCAGTCGATCTGAGCACATTTTTATTCAATCGAGTGAAGGGACCTTATTATTTTTTTCATATTCTTCTATTTAATTTTTAACATTTCAGCGAATTATAAACTCCAAATAGAATTTTAAGAACTAGGATTTGTCGATCTTGTATCGATCTATGAATGATCGATCTTTTCAATTCAGATTCAATGTTGCCGAAAAAAATTCCGTGTTGAGAAAAAAAAAAATGACTTTCTGTGATGTTTTCCAAAAATTCTGTGACTGTTTTCTACGATGCTTTTTCCATTAACTTAATTCATATTTCAAATCATGTTGATTCTATTTTACATTTTATTTATGATAAATTAATTAACATTACCAATTTTATCATATTTTTTCAATTCAAAGATAATAATCCAATGTTTATATTGACATAAAAAAATTAATTTTGGAAAAAAAACCATCCAAAATATTAATATTTTGTGAAATCTAAGAATATTTAAAATAAAATCTGTGTTCTGTGACACAGATTCTGTGGTGAAAATTTTCTCGAAAAATTCTCTAAAATTATAGATTTTTCTGTGATTTTGGCAACCTTGCTCAGATTTTCTATTTCCTAAATAATTTTTTTGGTATGGAAATAATCGATCTTTTGGATTTTTTTTCTCGCTGAGCCAAGTTATTTAGATCTAAATTTTAATTACAGATTCAATGCCAAAAGTGCCATTTGTTGGGCATTTGTTCGGTTTCGGTACTTTTCATTAAATTTTTGTTTTGAATTTTTGTCTGGAATTTTTCAATATATCCTTTTATGAAGCTCGAGCATTGTTGTATATTTTTCAATAGGTTTATCCCACTTGGAGGGGGGGATCACTCCTTCACTTATTTAGTCTTATTTTAAATTAAATTTTGCTTGATTTTATATCCCACTTTATTTTTTTCTAAATTTCAACTTACTAACAATTCATTTCTTCTAACTTTCAATCCGTCTTAAAATAATTAATAATCTAAATATTTAAATTTCCGATCGACTGATCCAGTTATGTGGAAAAAAGTTTCTCGGCATTTTCAGTCTAGCTGAAACTTTTTCAACAAAACTCATTATCTTTACTAATAATGACATCACTTTTCACCCGTGAGACCGATGAGGCTCTCAGCCGCCGACCAGACCGTGGCCTATAGCGTTAAAGTCTTCCAAGCCAGATTTTGTGAGATCGAATCTCGGTCACGGCATACATAGTACTCTATCTGCGGGTTGGTGGTGTTAGCATGATACTAGGGATATGATCCTGAAAAATGAACGCCTTGGAGTTTTATAAATTTGATCTCTTCAATGAAAAATGAAGTTTGGCTGAGATCCTATATGTGTGTGTGTTTGTTTTTCAAAAAAAGTAGTATTATTCTTATTTCACACTTTTTTCATATTTTTCGTGCTCAATGCCAATTACTTCTACCAAAAAAAAAAGAAAATTTTTACTTGATTTATCCGTTGAATAATTTAAATCAAATTGAGGAAGGAAATTTTTATGATTTCTAATCATTCATATTTTGACAAGCAAAACACATAGTGGTACAATTCTTGTCTCACTTACTGTATTAGAAAAAAAAAACCAAATCGATGGATCAATCCGTAACGCACTTTCGAACGATGCAGTAGAAGAAGAAAAAATGTTGTGTTTCCTGAAAGAATCTTATTTAATTAGGCCGGAACAAATTTCAAATCCTTCTTTTGTCACTCGGAGTTGGAACATCGCGAGGGGGGGGGACAATAAAAAATAATGCGAAAAACAAATAAATTGGAATAAATTGCACGAAAGTTTGTATGCAACCGAATTGCGTATTAAATTATTGCATAAAACCTATGAATCAAGTATTTTTTTATCGAAAAATTCGTTGAAATCAAGAATACAAAATGTGAATTAACTTCCATCTTCCAAAATTTGGTTCTTGGTCTTGTAATCTTTCGGATATTTGAATTTTTATTTTAAATTAACTTAATATACTTCATGCTTTATTTATTCCCCACTTCGGGATTTTGGAAATTTAGAAGGGGGGGTGACAAAAGAAGAAATTGATATTTGTTCCAGCCTTAACGAATTGTAAAAAAAAAGCTTTTTTCCTAGAGACGAACCAGCCAAAGGCTGAAAGTCTCTCTAATAAAGACATAAAAAAAACTTTTTATTCATAAACAACCACAAACTTCCCTCTGCACAAAATAAACAATAAGTTTTTTAAATTTTAAATTATAATATCATGATTACTTTCATCACTTTTGAACTGTGGGCTTTGATAAAACGGTAGGTACAAGCAATTTGTATCACAAAGTTCTTAAGAATATATAAAATGCAAACTCCATGAAATGAGTAAAAAATGAGAAAATGTAAGAAAAAAAATAAAGCTATTTGGAATAAATAACAGACAGAAAAAAAATCTTCATTTGTAGAATCTGCAATAAAGAGTTTAACTAGAAAATAATTTTACAAACTTTAACGTTTAATATAAAAAAAAATATCTAAAAAAATAAATAATATAAAATTTAAAAAATCCAAAAATTGTAACCGGTTGGTTACTAATCGTTTGATTTTTGTTTTCATTTTGTAGTTTTGTATATTTTTTTTGTAAATCTTTATTTGAAACGGCTCATACCTTCAGGTTTTAAGGAGCCAAACTCATTTTTTGTTTTTACAATATTTTGCTTAGCTTAACACTTTTATTTTAAAGAGAAAGAGGATAGGAAAGGGAAATATGAAAATAAAAAGAATTATAGACGAAGATCGATAGCTTTTAGAAAAAGATAGATTTCGAGCATGTAGTCCAAATCTAGCATAGCTAGTACATCTCTCACTGGGACGTTAGGTGGTTTTCCTCGGGCCCGAAGGGAGTCTATAAAATTCGTTCTGGCGACAAGATAGACCTCACACGACCAGACAATATGCTCGATGTCATGGTAACCTTGGCCGCAACTACACAAATTGCTGCCAACAATATTCAAACGATAGAGTACCGCGTCTAAGGAATAATGATTGGACATGAGACGGGAAAATACACGAATAAAATCCCTACTCAGATCCAATCTATTAAACCAGGGTTTGAGGCTTACCTTTGGGATAATCGAGTGGAGCCATCGACCCAACTCATCCTCGTCCCATTTGCGCTGCCAGTTGACATGAGAGTTCCTTCGAACTAAGAAGTAAAATTCGTTGAAGACGATTTCACGGTGATATGTGTCGCCTTCCATCGCCCCCACCTTAGCCAGAGTAGTTTTGTATATTTAGCTCTTGAAAATTCATGTTCTTTGTCCAGTTATCTCACAACAAGATAGCACCACAGTAGGCTACATTTTACTGCTGGCTGCTGTCATTTCACAGAGGAGGAAAAGGAGGAAAGAAAAAGAGATAATGGAAGGCGAAAAGGAAGTTTGCTTCCGTAAAAATCGCTATCTTGTAAATCAGGCGTCCGTGAGTAAAGTCCGTGTTGTGTTTAGTGTTCGTGAAATTCCACGGAATTCGCCCGGAAACACCGGTTGGCTTCCTCAAGGCTCGGCCCGCAGATCCCTTATGGTCTCGCGCCTAACCGTAAAAGACCATCGTAATCGTCCTCGGGTTCTGAGGAACCCTAACTCCCAAGGAGGACTTCCCTTCTCGGCCTGTCTGGACACGGGGCACTCTCGTGGGCAAGTCGATTAACAGCCAACGAAGGAAGACGCCTACAACTACCTACAACTACAAGCAACGCCCGCTGGCGCCGACGGTCTCGGCACTCCGACAATACGCCAGTACATTGACGGCCCTCCTGCTTCCGGAACTGGATTTCTGGAACAGCGACGCACACAGGGGTAAATGAACCTAATAAGCGATCAAAATTATTTGCGGACAAACGGTAAACGATAGACATTTGATGTCTTCGCAACATTTTTATATTTTTTGATGATCTATCAAATTCTTGAAAGAAAAAAGTGATTTTTCCACCTGGAAGGGAGATAAAAAAATTATTTCTTGAAATAATTAGTTTAGCGTCTTGATGTCTTCACAAAAGTTGTAGATCTTATTATTTTAAGCAACTTTGTTGAAAACATCATAAAGATCGCATGAAATTCAAAAAAGTTACGAGCATTTAAAAAATAACGAGAATTTTAACAAGTAATTTTGAGTTTTTATTTAATATCTTTTTAAGTATACGATTTACAAACTTGGTATATTTGAGAAAGTTGTTCAAATTGTTAAAACACACAATTTTGTAGAACATTTTAAATACATATTTCAACTAAGAAAGGAGATATACTGCAAAATATCCAAAATAATGCCATTTTTCAGTAAGTTATAACCTTAAGAGTTCGGACGAGTTCGGATAATTTTTTGAGTGGATTTTGTTGGTCAAGTTATTGGCTTTCCATTGATATATAAATTAAACATTAGTTTTGAATAGATTTTCTGCAAACTAGCAATCAATAATGAGCTTTTTCCTTTAGAAACACTTAAAATTCGAAGAAAAAACCCCTCAATTTTTCCTGTTTTTAGAGGAAAAAGCTCAGTTTTTATTGCTTGTTTGAACAAAATCTATTCAAAACTAATGTTTAATTTATATATCAATGGAAAGCCAATAACTTGACCAACAAAACCCGATTAAAAATTATCCGAATTCGTCCGAACTCTTAAGGTTATAACTTACTGAAAAATGGCATTATTTTGGATATTTTGCAGTATATCTCCTTTCTTAGTTGAAATATGTATTTAAAATGTTCTACAAAATTGTGTGTTTTAACAATTTAAACAACTTTTTCAAATATATCAAGTTTGTAAATCGTGTACTTAAAAAGATATTAAATAAAAACTCAAAATTACTTGTTAAAATTCTCGTTATTTTTTAAATGCTCGTAACTTTTTTGAATTTCATGCGATCTTTATGATGTCTTCAACAAAGTTGCTTAAAATAATAAGATCTACAACTTTTGTGAAGACATCAAGACACTAAACTAATCATTTCAAGAAATAATTTTTTTATCTCCCTTCCAGATGAAAAAATCACTTTTTTCTGTCAAGAATTTGATAGATCATCAAAAAATATAGAAATGTTGCGAAGACATCAAATGTCTATCGTTTACCGTTTGTCCGCAAATAATTTTGATCGCTTATTAGGTTCATTTACCCCTGTGTGCGACGTCGCGACAGAGCAGCAACAGCAGCAGCACATCACGGTTAGTGAAGCAATTACACGCCACACAAGACACAGAACATTGTTTGTACACACAGACAACACGCCACAAGAAAACTTTAAATAAAAAAAACATAGAAACATGAAATTTCCCGATTTTCTGTATTTTATCCGTAAAGTCCTTGGTTACCCAGTAGCCAGCCGGCCCTGAGGTTCCGTACTCTTAGAGCACCTTGCCTTGGCTGGTCTAGCCGCTGCTTATTTATCCGTAACAAAATTCAAAAACCACCACCACTGCACAAGAACAAAGAAATATATTTAAAATCGTATTTTTTAATAAGCTTCATTAAAGTGATCTAAGCTGAGCCATCGACGTTGGCATGAGATCGAATGTCGTTCATAGCATAGATACTCTTTCTGTATGTAGGTGGATTTAGCATTTCTAAGTTGTTAGGTAACAATCCTTATAAAAAATGATCGCCTTAGAGTTAAGTTATTGAATCAAAACATAATAAAAGGCCCTAAATAATTTCGAATCAGCTTAACCCTTACTGTGACAACTGAAGACAATCGACACCTTAACTTTTTATTAATAAAATGGTAAAAAAATCTAGAAACCAAAACGACAGGAAAAAAAATTAGGTAAAATAGGTGACCAGTTCAAATGATTGGATAGTTTTTTTTTTGAATATCTAATTTTCCTTTGTAACAGGTATTTAAGCAAATTAAATTCATGGAAATTTTGAAAATATATGTAGCTTGTGTGCACTGCTTCACATCACTTCAGAAAAATCGACAATTGCCAAAGTTTGAGTATTTTAGCAACTTTCCAACAAATTCTATCAACTATTTTAACTTGGTAGAAAAGTTTGAAATGGTTGTTGTAATTTTCTAATGAAGCACGGTATCGCCTTAAATTTTCAAAAGAAGGTGTTATATTGAAATGTACATTTCGAATGGTCATTCCAGTCTTAAAGAACCTAGCACGAACTATAAATTAAGGCTTCAGTAATTTCATACTCCTATAAGACTTACATTAATTTAAGTATTTTTTTGACACAAATTTTGATCAGCACATTAGATATCGCTTACAAAGACTATTTTGAAAACCAATAAATTTTTCCGCATAAATAAAAAACAAATGTACACATAACTCAAGCAGGACAGAGGAAGATTATGTATCAAATATGACCGATAAGACAGTGATCAATCATTCGAAACGATTAGGCCGAAAAGGAATAAAAGACCTAATAATTTTCCAAGCCCATCCATAAGTCAATAAGTAACTGCCTAAATATCCGTACGAGGAAGAAATCAAACCGAAAAGCAAAATACACTTCACGTGAAAATAGCTTCACGTATACCTACTTATCAAGCTACCGGCAGAAGCAACAATAACCATTATGATTTGAGTACTTTTATTACCTTCAAGTATTTGCAAAACCAAATGAACGAAAAGATATCATTCCAAACACTGGATATCGGAAGAAACTAATAAAATGTGTATGTGGGTTAGGATGGTAAAAAAACGAGTGATACGTTCCGGAATCAAAGCCGTGGGAACAAAAATAATTTTTCGCTTGACAGTGAGCAAATCAAATTTAAGTTCCGTCGTTGTGTCAACTGCTTTAGTTTAAATCTAGAACAAGAAATTTTATCGGAAGTTTTTTTTTAAATGTTGTTGAACTATAAACTTTAATTGAATGTTTGATTACTCAACAAGCAAAACTAATCCATCGTGGAAATTAGATCAACCGATCCACCAAACAAGCTCAATCAATTAGCCTACCCTCAAGAAGAAAAATGTTACGCAAAACTTTCAACCAACAACCTAATGACCAATTTAATCACTCGATTGTCCAATTTTTTGGCAACGATCGCAATGATTTGATATCAGGCTCCAAATCAGCAGTGCAGCGCATCTGGCAAAGTTGACTGACTGAAGCTGCAGCAGCCTAATCAATTGCCGCCAGAAGGCACTCTGTTTCACTTTCAATCGCGATCATTCGCGATATGAATTTGGATTAAGTATGTACAGAAAAAATGGGGTAAATACTCTTGCCGATAGAACAGCCCTATGTAACGGATGTTTTTGATTTTTTTTAAAGCTTTGAGATTTACGCTGTTTTCAGTGCGGTACATAAAATAGTTTTATGGCTGGTGTTTAACATCGGAACTTCATTAACGATGGGCAGCTTCGGCTAACAGTCTATGCGCCGGAACAAAGTGGTTCAATAGCTTCGTACAATAGCAGGGTCATATTTAGGCGTGAATTATGAGTGAACTAAAAATTGATTTCTCTCTCTTTTATATGTTGTGAGCCTACTTGGTTGAATAATTCTACAGAATCAAAACAATCGAAAGATTCCCTTTAATTCTTCTAATGATTTTTCTCCTTTGAAAATCATATGTTTGACAAGTTTCAAAATTTAATAAACTTCTGCTGAAGAAACATAAAGGCATTTGAATGTTAAGTGTATGAAACTGATTTTGAATTGAACAGAATGAATCAAAATCGATGTATTGCTCATATAGGGTAATCACCATATTGTTTTGATTGGGAATTATCGCCTTTTTTGTTTTATAATTGAAAACAAGTTGTGAAGTGTTGCAATATAATTTGTCAGTTGATCTTTTTTTTTTTAAATCCAACTTAATAACCAACTTGACGTTTTTGATAAACCTATTGTAGAAAGGGATGCCTGAAAAATAAATATTTATTTTTGACTCTTCCGAGATGAAATTTCATAATTACCCTGTAGCTTTAAAAACTAGAAATCATTCATGTGTGAGGTTTTTGTTTTTTCATTCAATTGATTAAATTGGTATATCCAGTTATTGGCAAGAGGCATCATAAAGAATTGTAAAGGAAAATATATTTTATTTACAGTTCAAATTCAATACAGTTTTGAAATAAAAATTAAAATTCGGCTGACATGAAAAACGAGCATATCATAAGTTGTCGAAACTTCTGGTGGAATTTGGTGATTTCAGACTCATAACGTTTTTTATAGGAGTCGAATATAATTAGATTATTTTAGTTTTATGATACTTATCGCATATTTTGAGAAAGTTTGGCGCTTTATTTTAATTTCATATTAATATTCTGCATTTTTTCCCAAAAAAATGGGCCTTTTATCTAACATGTACCACAAGAATTTTCTTTGTTAGCTTATATTCGTTACTTTCAGATTTCAAGAAAAAGTTCTTTCTTGCCCTGAAAAGTTAGAGTGCGTTTTAATTTCGAATATCATGTTGAAAAAAGTATATAAAGGAGTGCTACAAGGCTTCATAAAAGATTTTCAAACACGTTGTGACAACTTACAATGATCTAAAGAAATAAATAATATGCTTGAAACATGTTTTAAAAATGGATGTTTCATCTTCAAAGGTGAAAAATTTTATGAAAACACATCAAAAAAGGTTTTTTTTTCATGAAAAAGTTTTTTTTAAAGATATCATTGAGTGTTGTTTTGATGACAAAATTTTTCAATGATATTTAAGCTTAAACAGTGCATGAAACAATACAAATACACATTATTTTAGTACTACATATTGGATTATTCCTTTTTAAGTTCTTTTACATTTAAAGTTTGCCTTATTTAAGGATAGTTTTTGAAAATACGGCCTTAATAAAAAACAAAATTAAGTTAGATTATTATCACGAAGGATTTAGAAACAAAATTGGGAAATTACTTTCATTGATGGTTAAAATCTATTTATTTACTCAAGAATCTAGGAGACTTAGGTTATCTGATTCGGGCAAAGATTTTTTTAAATTCCATTTCTTTAAAAAATTTATTCTATGCTTAGTCAAATATTATTCTACTCAAATCTTGAGCAAAATTACAGATTTTAACCACCGATGAAATTTTATCAAATTTTAAAAAGTGAAAAAAAAAACAGATTCAAATTTCATGGTTCACATTTGATTCTCGAAACTAGATCCGAATTCAAGATTTTAGTTTGAAATGTATACAGCTCTTAAAAAACTGCAATATGAATAATGTTATTCAATACACCAAGAAAATATGGAATTCCCTGCTGTTATTTTTACGTGACTGTTTTTCTTTATCAGCCAAAACTTTTCATTAAAAATTAATACCATAAATTAAACTTTGGGGATATTAGAAAAATCAAGTTTTTCCATTGATCAAAACTTGAAAATAAACTCAGTTATCAGAAATGGGATGGGCTATCCAAACATACGAGAAAATTGCTTCTAACAATATTTGTGATATTCAGCCTTATTGAGTGAACAAGCTGACTGTGATTCAATATTTAACAAATTAAGATTGAATTAACAAACATAACAAGACTTAAAGTCTGCGATTTCTTACAATTTGAATTCCTTCCTTTCCTGTTTCCGAATTTCAATAGGAATAATATGTACAAAAATCGATTTATTTTATCAATTTTTCAGGTCAGCTTTAAAAATATGAGCCAAGAAGTGAATTTTATTTAGAGCCTTCAATCGTGAATCTTTATTTTAAATTCTAATGTTTTGAGTTTCAATCTAAATTCATAGTTTCAATTTTTTATTTTCATCCCAACATGAAAATATGAATTCCGAATGATCTATCTGATTATGAGTATATAATTCTGGATCATCATTTAGAAGCTTTGTTATATTTGAATTTTGCAAAAGAATCAAGCTTAAGAATTTCATATCTGAAGGTGAAACATAAAAATAGGGTGGTTCTATTTTTTATTCGAAAATCTATAATCAAAATATCTTTTCTACATTTGAATTTCGAAAATTATGAATCAAATTTTTAATGTAATGCAAAACCAAAATTGGATGTTAAATAAAATTCAGTTCTTATTTCTTATGATAATTCGAACTGAAAATAAAGAGTTCATAACTGGATACAGAATCCGAAAAAAAGAATGATTTAAAAAATGGAACCAAAACCTCAGAAATAGGAAAAAATATCTCATTTAAAATTCAGTATTCAGAATAGAACTTCAATCAACAAGTGAAAATATGTTGAAAAACTTTAGCTGAATTCTGATCCTGGAAAATAAGTTTTTGAGATTTTGACAGCAGTTCTAAGAAAAGATTGTTAATCTTGAATGGTCTTATTCAATCATAAAAATTTGATAGGAAATTTAAAATTTTGAGTGTAATAAGAATACCTCGCTTTTCTTCAAGACCCTCATGGGGGGTTTAACCCACAAACCTCGCTCTTACTGCGGCCATGAAATAAGATATATTATCAGAATGTTGGATAAACCGAATATCGCTTTCTTCTCTCAACTTAGACCAGCATTCTGTTTACAGTAGAAATTTTCATTGAAAGTTTTTATAAATTTTCTTTAGTGTTTCCAGTTATTTTCAAAGCGAGTTGTAGTATTTTTTAATTTTAAATTAATCGGAATTTAATCCTTTTTGCCAAAGGTTTCAGTTAAAAATCTTTTTTATCAAAATGTTTGCTATTATTTTTTATTTTTGAGGAAATTCGGAGGAAGGAAGGAGCAAAGGAAAAGAAATTTAATACTTGATAGCTTGAAAATCGAAAATTTAAAGTTCTTGGAATAAACATTCTTGAAAATTTTAAAAATTTGTTTGTAAATTATGTTCGCAAATCTTCAAAATAAAAAAGATCTAGACCCCCCGATCGATTTTTTCCTTGAATAGTTCGATGGAAAGGGCAGAGTCTCCTCTATAATGTGACAAATTTTCAGAAATGCTGAATTATTATTTCTTAAAATCGTTCCAAAAAATGGAAATAACGTCTGAATCAAAGCAATTAAAAGGAATCTTTCGATTGCTTTGATTCAGTTGAATCATTCAACCAAGTAGGCTCATACCACAACAGAGCAAATAACGTATTTTAACACTCAAATACTATTGATGCATTTTTTTTTTTGACCTTTCGACCTTCTCTTACATTAAATTTATCTTATATATTAAAGCCTGTGAAGGTTTTAAATTATACTTTCACAAGGCAGATAATTAAAGGATTAATCTAAATTTAACAGCTGAAATAAATTTACCTTGTAAGAAAATCAGGATTTTGAATTTTATAAAATCACTTTTAAGACATCATTTTTTGTTAAACTTTTGATTTAAAATTCGATTTCATTTTTTCGTGCCCGAGTTATTATCAAAAGTTTGAAATATGCTGCTTTATATCACTCTCAAACCCTTTTTGTTATGTTTTTTTAATTGTTAGTTTTAATTCTGGATAATGATTAAAAAACGATTCATAGGTTTTCAATTTTGCACCCTCAGTTAAAAACTTTCAATCCGAAGTTCGATTGAAAGTCTTGGTTTTAATTTAAGCTTTAAATTTTTTTTTCAATTAAAAAAATTGAATTAACTTTATTTCAAAATGCATATTAAGATCTTTATCTTATGATGCAGCTGAGTGAAAAAAGTTTGAAATTAAAATTTGTAAAGAAATCACATAAAAACAATTTAATTTAAGATCTATTCGAAAGGATTCAATGGATGTGTCAATTGTGAAATTTTTACATTTGGTTAACGGACCTTATAACGTTACCTCAACATTCCAGTCTTGTGTAAAGCAATGTTTTCAAAGAAACTCAAATCCGGTATGACTGGAATTTACTCAGTAAGATCACCTAAGTAACTCAACAGAAAATCAGCTAAATTGTATCCCATGATGCTGCGCATCAAATATATAGATATATAATTATCATATCAACTGAGCGATCCCAATGATAAATCTTTGATTTAAAAGATATGGAAATTTAAATTACTATGTCAAATTCCAACTCATCTTCCTAAACTCATTTTGTAACCTCTTTGAGTCTCTCAACGAGTCTTATTTGCGTATGAGATTTTTTGGCTTTATTTTATTTATACAGACCTCGTTCAATTTTGGCAACATTCGATTTTGGCAAATTCCGAGCAAAAACCGTTCGATTTTGGCAACATCCAAATTAGACGGTTTTTTGTAACTTTTTTATTTTTTATTTTCATTTCACATTAATCAAAATTAATGTAAAACGTAATATTAGCATGAAATTTTTCAATTTGGCTTATTAATAACAGTTTTAAACTGTTAAAAAACGAATTTTTCTATGTTTTACTGCTTAAAACTAATATAATTGAGTCAAATTAAAAAAAATTATGCTTATATAAGGTTTTACATCAATTTAAGTAAAAATTTGAAATAAAAAAGTAACAAAAAAAAACCGTTCGATTTTGGCAACATTCGATTTTGGCAACATAAAATTTACGGGCGTGTTGCCAAAAACGAACGGGGTCTGTATATAGGTAAGTTGTCATATGGTTTTCTAGAACAAGCCTTTTTCATAAACGTCCAATAGGAGGAAAGTACGAAGTTTTGGATGAAAGATCTTTGGCCTCCGAGTAGTCCTGAACAAGGTTGCCGATAAAAAATTGTGTTTTGCGAAAAACAAATTCTTGCTTTCTGTGATTTTACCCAGAAATTCTGTGATGAAAAAAGCAAAATTGATCCGAAAAGTCATGAAGAAATGAGTCTTGAGTTTGCTCGAAATTCTGTGAAATCTGAGATTTTTTTGGGATTTTGGCAACCTGGGTCCGGAGTTGAACCTCCCTGACTATTTGATATGGGTTTGAAGCGATGGTTTACAGTACTGTAAGTTATACTGCAGTGTCAGTGAAGTGAAGGGAGTGAACGGCTATGGTGGTACTTTAGTAAAAATTGGCGAGCTCATTTCTTCTTGATTGGTAATTATTTTATGAAAATCTAAAATTTTTTGGTAGTATTTGTGGTAGCGATGTGGTACGGTCGAGAGTCTACTATAGAATGCTCGAGAAAGTTAACCCACGATGCTAGCGAGCTTGTCGTAATCGCTCGTGGGGGTTCGGGATAGTATTAGTATATAACATAGTACTTACGGTATGCTGCGGAATTATCGCATCACCACATCTCCCTTTCCTTGAAATAAATAAAGCATTATTATTCTGGTCTGTATTAGTCATTCACTTAAAACTAAACGCCAATATGAACTTGTATTTCACATTCATAATACAGAGATGTGATGTTTAATAATTTAATTTTCATTACTTTTAAGGTGACCTTGTTGAGATAGTGATCACGTTGATCATCTCGGCTGGAAAGATTATTTTTTTGATGAAGGTTTTGTTGATTCTGTTACTCATATTAAATATAATATATTTTCTACGCAGCCTCTGAATGTGTGATCTATCAGTTTCAATGGATTTGACTCTACATACTGAACCGTTGTGCTCCCTAATTATTAATTTCTCTGGGAAGAACTTTATTCTAAGTTTATTCCCTATGTAGAATACGCATGGGCATTGTACCACCAGCCTCAATATAAACTGCCTTAGCACTTGGCATTCTCTTTCCTTTCCTTTTCTCTCAAGAATCAATCTATAAAGACGTTGTTTCAAGATCTTTCCGTTTCCTTTAATTTAAAACTCAGTTTTTTCCAATTTCGAAGCAGTTTCTTCGGAATTTTTCCAGTCAGGAGTGGTATGCATTTTTGGATGAATTCCAGTTTCTGCAATTAATGCGGATTGCCATACTTTCTACCTCTCCATTCGATTTTGGATTCAAATGAATCTCTTTGAATAAAATTGTTTAAAAAGTATCCTCTCCCATTTAACCTTTTTTTTTGTAAGTGATCGTGACGGGATTTGCTTAAATACCGAATTTTTGTATACATTTTTTTTTGACAATTTTTTCTGCTATGATTATGATCTGTCGTCCAAATATCCATAGATGAGATGTTTGAAATCTACGTTCCATGAGTATGAACCGGTCTTAAATCTGAGCTAAATGACAGCCTCCGTACAGTTTTCATAAACTTTAAGCTTCTTGACGCATAAAAGGCCACTAATAGTGGTCTCTCAACCAACGTTTTATACTAAACTGACCAATCTGATCATCGTTAGCCAATACTCACATTCTTTCTCTTAGTTGAACGGGAATGATAAGCTAGAACTCCGGTTAACCAAAACGTTCATGTGTGCCAGCTCCACTCAAAACACAGAATTTGGTTTAAGATTTTCAGATCTCCATTCATACTCAATAAATCATATTTTTAGAGCATAAATATCTGACTTCTTAGATGTGCAACTGTTACAGCATATCTCCCTTGTTTCAGTCACAGTCGCCTCTTGGATAGCTTCTGCTGATGTCTCCGTAGCATCAATTAAAATAAGTCAATTAGAATTTTTCGTTTAGGTTCAGGAATTTGACTTTTTATGTTATTTACATGGTATTCCGTCTCACAACATAACTTGATGAACAAAGGTCTTCCAATTCTCTTGGTCCATGACAACCGTTCTCCAATTTTTCGGACATCCCACATTCGCCAGATCACGCTTCACCCGGTCTAACCACACCGCTCATTGCGCCCTTGCTCGTTTCGTTCCTACATTCTCGTCGGCATTCTCGTAACCTGTCCGGCACTCTCAACACTCGTCACTCGAATACTCCGAGTGTACGCAAGTCCGCCTCGAACAATATCCACGTTTAACGTATCAGACTTATCACGCAACTCTTGTTTTTTTTTAACCATTCTTGACAAGAGATCATCGATGTTCGATTTATATTTTTCTTCCGCCTTGCGGAAAGCTTGTAACCTCATCATAAAGGCTATAAGTTGGTGAAAAACTCAATTTAGAGCAGCCAATGTTTTTCAAATGTCAATATAATTCCTTACCGATAAAATTTAAACAAAACTGTCTACTGCTATCATTGCAGTGCTCCTTGTTCTATTAGAAGACGCCATTAGTCTGAAGTCTCAAACTTTAAGGTGCGTTGCGTTATGACCCTTGGGCCATATTACCACGTGGACCATGTTGTTCTTGAAATTGTCGGACTGGATGACTGGCTTTTGCATGACCTGGGATAAATCATTATGACGTATGTCACCAAACCTAGAAAACTACTTTGTTCTTCTTTCAACTTTAGAGGCCTGCCTTGCATTAAGATTTAACTTTGGAATCAGCTGGTGCAACTTGCTTACCATGAAGCTTTTATCCCAAAAGTCAATTTCGAGTTTTTTTTTTTTGGATCGACTTTTGTTCACGTTCATAACAGCCTTGTTGACCAATGCAAATAAAATTGCTTAAACTTTGTTGTGGTATGAGCCTACTTGGTTGAATGATTCGACTGAATCAAAGCAATCGAAAGATTCCTTTTAATTCAACCACGGTAAATGAAAAGTTCATATACCAGTATTTCGATAGCAACTTACTACCTTCTTCAGTGAACGTTTTCGATTGATGAATGTGTATCGTTTCCCTCCCTTATATTGTCCGGGTTAGGTAAGGTACTACTAGGTAGCAGAAACCTCCGAATGCTCGGCAGTTGTTTACCTTTACAATAATTTACCTGACAATGCCCAAAAGCGGGTAGAAAATAATTTAGCACTACCAGAAAACACCCAGAATAGGGTAGGTAGACCCAAAAAACAGACAACGGCACAACTGCCGAGCATTCGGAGGTTTCTGCTACCTAGTAGTACCTTACCTAACCCGGACAATATAAGAGAGGGAAACGATACACATTCATCAATCGAAAACGTTCACTGAAGAAGGTAGTAAGTTGCTATCGAAATACTGGTATATGAACTTTTCATTTACCGTGGTTGAATTAAAAGGAATCTTTCGATTGCTTTGATTCAGTGCTTAAACTTCGTTTTTTACTCAGTAGTTCCCTTGAAATCTAAGTTGTCCGTCCATGCATACAGTTTAATTTACAAAAACTTTCAAGATTTAAAAAATTTGAAAAATCAAATAAAAACCTTGAAAAACTTGAAAAACTTGCAAGTCTTGAGAAACTTTTAAAATTTTAAAATTTTAAAAGCTTTAAAAACTTGTTTAAATAGAAAAATTTGAAAATCTTGCAAATTCAGAAATACTGAAAAAAAATTTTAATCTTCAAAATCCAGATATTCTTTAAAAACTTTAAAAACTTGAAAGGCCTGAGGAAAGCCTGAAAAATTAAAAAAATGGAAAATTGAAAAACTGTAAAACTTCAGTAATTTGAAAATACTTATAAACTTAAGAAAATTGAAGAAATTGTTTTTTTAATTTGAAAAACCAATTTAAAATTGATATTTGATAATTGCATTTAAAATTAAAAATTCAATTTTGTTTAAATCTCGGATAATTGATATGTTCGAAAAATTTGTGATGTCAGAAAATATTTAAATTATTAAAAAAAAATTACGGATTTGAAAATGGAAAGAGCTGACAAGCTTAAAAAAAATGAAAAAAACAAAGTTTTAGGAGTTAAAAACCTTGTAAACTTGAAAAAGCGGAGTGAATGGAAAATTTGAAAACTTAAAAAAACTCATGTTTTTATTAAAGTTACCTACTCAATATTTATTTTTCTTTTATTTCTATTTTGAAATGCATATTTGAGTTTTAAGTTTGAAACCTTCAAGGGCCATAACAATTTAAAAACTTTAGACTTACAGAAACTTAAGAAGTGTAGCAAACCATCAAATATTTTATAATAATAATAAAAACACTTTATGTAAAGACCTTTTAACCTTGGTAGGTCATTCTGGTCTGATGAAATATTTAAGTTTCTTAAGGATTGAAGGAAATCAAAGATTTTCAAGATTTAAATAGAATTCCAAAAATAACTTAACATAATTGACTTTTGTATATCTATAGAATTGAAAGAACTCGAAAACTCAAAAAACTTAAAAACCTTTTTTCCCCAAGAAAAACAAAACAACAACTTACTCTTGAATTTCAGTGATAAAATTAATTAATTAAACTTAAACAATATAAAAACACTTAGATGTGAAAAGTTGAACTGAGAACTCTGAGTTCAACTTTCATTGTTTTGTATCGATTTCAAATATGCTTAGTTTCTAAAATTATTCAGAAACTTAGCGTTTTTAAAATCGATACTTAACAATCTGAATTGACAAATTTCTATATTTTTGACTAGAAGAGAATAAACAGCCTGAAAAATTTTCATAATTATTACAAATAAATGGACAAATCAATTAAACTTTTTAAAAGTGGTAATTCGAAAATTCAAAAAATCACACAAATAATCCTTAAGTAACTCAAAAAAATTCTTATTGAAGCAAAATGAAACCGTAAAATTTTTTGAATAGGTGAAAAATTGACATGAATTTGTATGTTTAAAAACGAAACAAAATACAAAAATGTTTAAAAAAAATAACAATAAAAAGGTTTAACTTTTGGACCCACAAACTGCAAGCAAATTAAGTGTCTTTATAAGGTGAAATCAACAAAAAAAAAAAAGATATAAAATCGGAAAATAAATAATAAATAAATTTCCTTAAAAATGAGGAACATAAATAATTTACTAAATTTAAAAAGAAATCATTTAGTAATCCAGTTCAAAACCGTTCCTTTGAAACTTTCACAATCGATTGCATTCCCTTCAGCAAATCGATATATCGTCCATGAGTCACACCTTGTTTTGATTGAAGTTGCACGATCTCACGGTCTTAATTAAATGGGTGAATTAAAAGGAATCTTTCGATTGCTTTGATTCAGTGCTTAAACTTCGTTTTTTACTCAGTAGTTCCCTTGAAATCTAAGTTGTCCGTCCATGCATACAGTTTAATTTTGTTTCCAATAGAATTTGAAGAACTCAGAGGCATAATTTATTTTAAAAATAATCTGGCTTAGCGAACCCCAAGCAAATTCCAGGATTGCGGTGACCGTAGTTTAGTCTTTCTTCTGCTAATTCTATTTTAGAAAAACTTGTTTGACATCACATGGAAATTTTGGTTCTCTTTAATCTTTGCAAGATGTTGTCTACAACTGGTAACGGGTGATTCAACCTGTATATCGCTCCATTGATTTTCTCAAAGTCGTGAATTTTCTGTGTCAAAGATTGTAGGTGCAAAGGTGATTTCAATGGAAAAGATTTATCGATTTTCTGTCTCTTTGTTTCTTCCTCGCAGCATGAACAGTTATCCAACCTGCAGTATAACATCTCTAATCATGTCTAAAATTCACAATTTTTAAAACTATTTGTTTCCATTGGTTCGATCTGTTTACTTCACCATTGAGGCTGCCAATTCTTGCAGAATGATGAGATTTTGCTCATTTTCATTATCTCTGATTCATCTGGAACACTTTTGATTTCGCATGTTACAAAACCATTTCATCGTTCTCATCAGCAATTCCTTATACCAGCAATTGTACATTTCTCAATATTCCGAGCACACATGCTAGCAAAACGATTGTAGCTATGACATAGAAAAACATTTCTTCCATGGCTGAGCACTGGGCATTTAACGCATTCATGATGTCGTATAGATTCAGTCATAACGTTTTTTTCAGTTTATTCTGAATTTTGTGTCCATGTCTGTTGAACAGTGTTGAATCAAAATCACCTCGATTGCTCTGCATTGCGCTTGCTTGCTGTCTCACTTGAGCCGTCTGGCACCCGACCGTCAGAAAAGGGGCAATTTTGCACCATCCAACGATAAGCGTCACTTCTCAGTCTTCTAGAGCATGTTGGTTGTTCAAAATTGTAATTTTCAGCGTTTGTAAAATGCATATCAATGTAATGACTAGTGAGTACATGTATAGTCCTTTGAATCAGATCAGTTTCATCTGAAACCTAACAGTCAACACAAGTAACTTAATTGTTGTTCAGCTCTTCAGATATGCTAGCTATTGCCTTCACTTGTGGTTTCATCTACAATGCAAGTAGCGATCATGATACTTTCATTCAAAGTACTGAAGAATTAAGAACTTCTTCTTCTTCTTCTCTAAACGCTAAAGTTGATGTATAACAATTTGTTACTCACATTATCCATCCATTTTATGCTGATTATCTGGATATTTCGGAATTATTAAATTAATTCTTGGTTGAACTTTTCCAAAAGCCTTCATGTTTTTTTTATCTCATCCGATCTTGTCATTTGGCCTCAAATTTCACTCAAAACCCTTTCTGAGTAAACACAATGTTCTTCTTATTCAATTTTTTTCGCCCAAAACCATTTCTGGGCAAACATAACTTGATTGATTCGCCCAAAACAAATTCTGGACAAACTTTTGAACTTCACTCAAAACTACTTCTTAGTAGTTAGTTAGTTTTTTTTCTGTTTCGCTAGAAACCATATTCAGAGCTTCTTCACACAAATTCATAGTACCTGAAATTCTAAATTTTTTTACATTAATAACAATTAAATGGAGAACATCTTCCCACCAAAGCAAATCATAATGCCCACTTCATTCCTCTGGTTTAACATAAGTTTTGTATGTTATTTTAATACGCAAGTCAGAGTAGAACGAAAATCCGGACCCTATAGTAAAACAGTTGGGGAAGTGAAAAGCACACTTGTCTCTCCCTCTGTGGAAAATAAATTACATATCATTTTACCTAGCGCAGCATCCCATGCAACACATAGTGACAAAATATGTGAAAAAGATGAACTGTTGATCAGTTCAGTTTCATGTTCTTCTGTGTCTGATTGTCGTTAAACATAGATTTCTGTACGCCATCCAAACTGTCGCGTTGATTTTTCTTCCGTCAATATAATTTTGTTCAGTTTATTAAGGTTAAATTCATGAACCCAGGAAACCCCCGGTCATCAAATTCCAATATAAACAACTGCTTTTGCAAACGAACCATGCATAATACGATGATAATACACAATTATCACCATCACCATATTACCTCAGGATGCCCTTCGAAACTATAGAAGTGCAACAACAGTTCAAATTCATAATTTATGTGGTAATTGTATTCCAACAAAAATCCACCGCCACCCAAGCATGTAGATAACGCAATAGAAACCGCTTGTGTGCCTCTTTTCATTTTTTCCTCCCACTCGCATACAGCGACTAGCCGGAGCAAAAGTACCGTTATTTTGCGCCAGCGTTCTTGGTCCGATCATCCAAGCTTCTTACCTCACCCACGGCTGCGCGAGTAGCACCGTTCTGCCGCGCAACCAACAATTCCAGATGAAACCGTCTTCAAACAAGCGTTAGGATCTAAATATGTATAGCACGTACCTTAATTTCCAAAGATTATCCAATCTGAAACTGAAAGTGTTCCATCACACTTCTTTTCTCCTTCCCTTGACGATAGCAGGAAAGCACAAAAGCACTTTTTATCATAAAACCCAAATTTTCTTTTTCTGTGCAACTCTCAAATTCTCATAATCACAATTGGCTTCGGATATAGAGCTGTAGGAAATTCATTTCTTCTTTCTCTTTTTCTTTTCACAATTATGACTTAACAAACTCAATCCCAAAATCACCAAAACCCAATCAGCAAACACTTGCACATAACTTAATACCTTACTACCTTCAATTTTTTTTCCATTTCCAGAACACTTCCCAAGATATTTCCCAAGCTTCTCGAATAAGCCAATCGAGTTTAAACTACCAAGATAACATCACTTCACTTTCGTTAGCACGCGCGTCGTTTCGCCTCGTCGCCACTTGTGGTAGCGATGTGGTACGGTCGAGAGTCTACAATAGAATGCTCGAGAAAGTTAACCCACGATGCTAGCGAGCTTGTCGTAATCGCTCGTGGGGGTTCGGGATAGTATTAGTATATAACATAGTACTTACGGTATGCTGCGGAATTATCGCATCACCACAGTATTCATTTGTGTTAAGTCGCGATTGTGGTGTTGAAGGTGAATCTTTTCACTAGCCACAAAGGAATATTTTCCCTTCCATATGATAACGAAACGAGCATCTTGATGCAAAGCTTGCTGTGACCATATTTATTTGTCGAGTTTCAAGTGAGCCGTTTTTAACAAATCAAAAGCCTTCAATTGAAACTAGAATTGTAAACTTTGCTCAGCGAAACGTTCGAATAATCAATCATGTATCGGATAGTAAAATAAACTCAAGCCTTGTTCGTTATCAAAACTCAAAAAAGAAGGTATTCATTTTTCGATTTTTATTAAAACTAAAATGAATTGTTAAACTTTGGGAGGTTCACCCAAGTAACCATCAGCACTAAAAACTAGCGCCAATTCTGCTCTAACGTCAGCTATAGAGTTTGATTCAGTGCATCATATTAGCCCTGTGAGACAGGTTTGGCGAAATGAACTGCTGCTTTAGTGCAAAACTGGTATAATTCTATAAACGCACTGGCTGTTCCATGCTAAGTAGATGCTATAGCGTTGGCAAGCATAATGCTAGGAAATTGCAAATGGCGTTCAAATGAGGTACAACCATGCGAGAAAAAAAACGACTTTTTTTGGCTCAATGACAATGAATTTGGCTTAAATATGTTGATATTTGCTTATGCGTATTAAAGGGATCTCTCGGGTTAAATTTTCTTCATGATTTTTTTTTAAATTTCGGGTGAAGATGATCTTGAATCAAACTCATGACATCCATGAATCGGACATTTTACAGTAACTCTGTTTGTGGACCTATCAGTTCCGCGTTAAGTCTTTGAAAAAAAAACCCTAATTGAATCAAATTTCTAGCAACCGGTGCCCTAAATTTGCAATAAAACAGCATCAATCAGTGCTAATGTGATTTGGCCGAATACCACTGTAAAGTGCTTACATTGTGCTAAAAATCATTAAAGCAAGCTTAAGTAATGGAAATTTAATGCTTGGAGGATATAGCATTTGTCATTCTGATTTAGAACTATGTTGAATTTCAAAAGCATTATGCAAAGCTAATAAAATGCTAGTTGCATTTTAAAAGAGTGGTATAATTCTAATATGATGCAGCATAGCACTCGAAGGGCTTTTATAATGCAAAATTGCACTTTATGTGCTGTGTAATTTAGCACTTGAATGCTGGTATACAGCTATAAAAATGCAAAGCTTTAGTGCTTACGGTTACTTGGGCATGTTGGTTTTTGGAGATGCCGACATACTTTTTTGAGGTACATGTTCGTTTATTCCCATGATTTATTTTCCTTTTTCTTATAAGCGGTCTTTTAGAAACTCATAAGCAACTATATTTTTTTTTTATAAAGACCTTTAACTTTGTATTGTATGTAGACTCAATAAGCACTTAAAAAACACACAGCATAACACAGATTTTTTTTTTAATTCGATGAAATTACATTAAATCAAAAAATAAATAACATAATAATATAAAATTAAATAAGTTATTTAAAATGAGGCAGGAACATGAAAATAAACATTGAGAAGTTAATAAAAAAGATTATAGCAATACATTCTTTAAGAGATTACAAATTCTGTGCACTCCCTAAACATTCTTTTGCAATTCATCATGTTGCAAGCTTTATGTCATATCTTATATATTGATTTTTATTTCTTATCCATTTTTTGGTTTTCAGGATTATTAGGTATATGATGAAATCTGTGAGAAAAAAAAGGCTAGGCACAATTTTTTCGATTGTTTGGATAACGTGCCGCTATTAAGCCAAGCCCTTTTCTATTACCTGATACCTGACTTTAAATCTGAACTATTAATTTTTTTACCTCCTAATTCATTAACATTTAGAGCATCTTATCAAGCTAGCTTGATTTACAAACTCTCATGGAAAAATTGTATGATTATTGGTTTATTTTTAAAGTCGTAATGTTATTGAGATGTAATTTTTAAATTCCAAAATTTGATATGTGAGAAATGCCTCATACGAAGCAATAGGAGTTTCAATAGGAAATATCAAGGAGCAATGAAGTTATGGGAACACCTGTGATTGCGCCCTTTACCAAAATGGATGCTGTTCTATACCTTTCTTTACTAACACAAATCTTCCCGAGATATTTGAAAATGGATTCGTAAACTTTTAGACTATTTTCATTGCTGGTGATACTAACTTATCCTTGTTTGTTACTTTTTCAAATTTGTTTTTTTTTTAAATTTTTGCAGGAAAGAGGGGTTGCTATTTGAACAGAAAGAGTATCTTACTAACATTCCTTACATTTATCCTCATAGACTTGTAGGACGTGGCTGGCGCCGTTATCGATCATTTTCAAAAATAGTTTTGTGCATTGAAAATGTACTGTTTGTACCGAGCACCATTCCAATGCACATTGCACAATCTTGATGCCCTCGATCAATCACGGAGCAGCAACCATTGGTGAAATGCACTGTTTAATGAGATGAACTATGTATTAGGTAATACCTACCAAATTAATATATTTTGTAACTGACAAATTGAAATACTGAAACATTTCGGTTCAGATCACCCAACGGTATGCTTTTAAGAAGTAAATTTTCTGTGACCTATTACATTCAATAAGCATTGTTAAATACTCTGTTAAAAAATTCATTGTTTTTCTCTATGAAGGTATTTTATTTCACAAACATGTCTAGATAAACATATTGCGGTAAGCTGTGAGTGAGTGCTTAATTTTTGAGCACGCCCCTGCCCGCCGTTTAGTTGATATCCATCGGTGCAGAACGCATTTCCATTTACTGTTATCAACACCTCCAACATGTACCTAATGGTAAGCAGCTATTACGCACAGCCGATTTGTTTATCAGCCGAAACTAAAGGGTCCGATTATATCGGAAGTAAGTAGTTGCCAAGTTAACGGACAAAATTCCCGCCCCCCTTTTTCGTGCAAATAATCAACCCAAGGAAGGAAAAAAACCGGGTTGATGTGCTGCTCCAACTGAGAAGGAAAGAGAGTCCAAGGTAGACCACTTTCGTCGTCATCTCGAGTTAGTTGCATTTCACGCGTCCAAAACGGCGGACTGTTTCTTTCGGGTTTCTTTTATTGTCGCCGCCTTGGTTGAAGACCGACTAAGTACGATTTTTTGGGTGGCCACAAAACAAACGGGACCATCGTCCGGGGCCCTGTAGTCTTTGGATCCGTTTGAACCAGACGCGACCTCGCGGAATAACCTCAGGGCCTTCATGCAGACTGCCCGCCCAGTGAATCAGCAAACGACAGGTTGTTAGCAGTTTATTATTGTGATTCGTTTTTTTCCTTTTTTTTTTTTTTGGAAACATTCGAGTGAACGTGAAATCTCGGTTAGTGAAAATAACCGGAATTTTTGGCGCGGACTGTCCGTCTCGAGAGAGTGACCGAAACGAGGTGTCTGAAAAAAAAGTTACATAAATTGATTAACGATATCGGTGTGACTCTGTTAAGCAGGGAAGCCAGAAGTGCGACACGAATGTGAAATAGTTTGTGGACTATGTCATTGATTCGGATGAAATCGAAGTCCTTCAGTCGATAAGGAAACAATCACAAATGTACGATGTCCACCCGGTGGACCAAGCTAGGGTTCATCGCCCTCTGGTTGCTGGCTTTGGCAGCTCGATCAGCTCCATACCCAAACGATGACCTGTACCCTAGTCAGTTAGTGCTGAAAACTTTCAACGCCCAGAACTCCAGACAACTCATACCCTTGGAACTCAACGTCCCAGACATTATCAACGGAATCCTATACGCCTTCCGATTCCTGTGGGCTCGGCTCCAATTCTTCTTTGGTTACAGTGGCTCCTCGGAAATCATCGGAGCCAAAGATCCTCCAGCGGTTCCCAACAAGCCGAAACCAACTCCTTCGGCGGCACTCCAGGCTGTCCCCCTGGCTCCGGACAGCAACGAGGACCAAGATCTGCTTCGAGCTCCGATCAAGATAGTTTCGGTCGAGGTGGACGATCCTGTTCGGCATCCTTCGCGGCATCCAAACAAAAAGAAGAAGAAACACAAAAAGACGAAGGCGGAGCCATCGGCTGCCGATTGGGCACTGGTGGCCATGGATGAGGGGTGGTTTTAGGCCCTTCCAGAGTGGCCTTTTGACTGAGTGTAAATTTGAGTGTAAATATTGTTTTAAGGACTAGTGCAATTCGGGTTATTTATTTCAACTAATTTATTCAAATTAAATTATTCAACCGAAGCGAGGTGTTTTATTGCTTCGTTTTGAAGAATGCCGTGAGAGATTTCCGGACATTTTTTTTTGTGATGATCCTTTAGGTCCTTTTGGGTCCTTCTTCCACCCCATACGCTTATTTTGAAGTGGGAGAGACATTTTATTCTTAGGATAATTTTATTTTACCTTAAATTTTCTTTTTCTGTACAACTGCTGCTGAGCTCTTTGCATCAAGCATTCAAAACAAATTCATGAAAAACATTCAATAATTCCCTAGAATAATCACTTGGGTATCAATTCAAAACTAAACACTTTATGACATTGATTTACAATTTTTCTGTATCTGGCACAAAATTTTCCATTCAAACCACTCAATACTTAGTGGAATGTTCTTCATCTTTGAAATTGCGCTGCCAAAATTTCTGGGAATGCCATAAAATTGTTTGTTCCCCATGTTTATTTCCACTATTTATAATTTTCTTATGAACTTATAGAAACTGTAAAGAGTTCGTTATATTGCCTTCAAATAACCATTATGCTGATATCCATCACTTGCAAGGCCGGATAAGAAGGAGGAGGGATGGGCAATAGGGACAATTGCCTCGAGCTCCCCGGCTCAGGGG
Source organism: Uranotaenia lowii (assembly GCF_029784155.1). Taxonomy (NCBI): domain Eukaryota; kingdom Metazoa; phylum Arthropoda; class Insecta; order Diptera; family Culicidae; genus Uranotaenia; species Uranotaenia lowii. The sequence goes on from NC_073693.1 coordinate 35,926,424, forward strand.
GCGCCTCGAAGGAGAAAAATAACATTATTAAAATTACAATTCTTTTATTTATAGAAACCAGAATTGGTAATTTAAATTTTAAATCTGTATCAATATGTTAATAAAATAGTATAGGGCCCCCACAAACTATGGCTCGGAAATTTTACACTTATAGAAGTTTGTGGGGGCCCCTATTGCAAGCATTCCTTATTTTTGAAGCACGTATCCAGACCAGGAAAATATGAATGTTGTTTTCTAGAAAAACTTGACAAATCTTTAGAGTCAATTCCATTTTTTTCTAGAATGGAAATCCGTCGGCAAATTTGGGCAAAATGTAATTTTCATTACCGAGATTCATGGGGAAAGGGAAGAAAATCGTACTTTTTTAGACTTTTCGGTGAAAACCCGGCAAGATGAATCCAGCAACCGGAAATGCTTACTTTACAATAAAGAGGTAAAAAACATTTCCTCTTCCGCTGTGAAATCTAAAAATTATTTGACACAAAAACAAATAAATTTTTGAATTCTCAGCGGATCGAACCATGTTTTTCGGAAATCTTTCTCTACATTTCACGAAATAATTTTGCAGTTCACACTTCAACTTTAATTGATTACGATATTTGGAAAAGCTATTATAATTTGAAGTCATAATTTGAAATTCGATTTAAAACTTTCTCAAAACTTTTTAAATTTATTTTTACGATTCTGACCATTTCTATTTTTAAATTACCCAAGCTTATATCCTGCTTATATCTTGAATTCTTGTTACAATCAATGAATCCAGAATTTTATTGAGTGATTATGTGACATAAATACTTCTTTATTTATATTTAAATCTTTTCTTAATTTAACATTAATGATACCATATTTTATTTGTTTTTCTCAACGAATTCATAGTCCATGTAGAAGCAGATTTATATTAATTCATGTTTTCAATTTTATATTCACCAGCTGAAATAGTTCTACTAATCAAGACAAAATTTTCTCTATTTTATATTTAATTTGATTAGAATTATTCTGAATTTCGCATTCCAATTAAAAAACAATTGCCATATAACTTGAAATCGAGTTTTTGGTATCAATGGTAAGAAATAAGAATAATTTGAATTTTGATTATTACATATGATATTTCTTACTTTGGCTCTGATAACGATTAAGAATCTCATTTGTTCTCTTGTTTTTTTTTTTGGCGGATATATGGGCTGAGTCCGGCATCACGGCTATCTTAAAATTATCTTACATACAGTTGTCTTCATAATTATATAGAGTAAGGTGGGGTAAAAGTACGAGTCGGGTAAAAGTACGTTTTGGGATTATCACAAACCAAGAACAGTAAAATTCAAAACTCTGGCGTGGATGGATAGTGATTTGGACTGCCAACAACCAGCCATAATTTTTTTTCGTTGAAATTGAAAATGCTCCGACAAATGAGGTAAAGTAGCTTTTTTGCTTGAATGATGTAATATTTCAAATAACGGCAAACATGTTTGTGCACTCAAAAGTCTGGCTTTCAATGAAAGTTTTATTGTGTTCTTTTAGTTGTTTTTAATCACTATCAAATGCCGAAGAAAGAATTTAATTACTATGTCTCTGTTTTGCACAATAAACTGTGAATCATAAGAAACCTTGAAGGGGCAAAAGTACGAACTGCAAATGGGGCAAAAGTACGAAGGGTCTACTGAAGTAAATCTGAACGGAAAATTTTAACTTCTTTTTTGAATGCTCAGGAAACATCAGTGCATATTTTTGTTCCTACAAGACTTGCTCGCGCGAAAAAATGCTCAAATACGATGAGAATTGAATTTCGAAAACCTGCTGATTATGGACAGTTAGTGGAGAACTCCAAATTCACGCAGGTTATTTGCCCATGTATAGGATTTGTATCAGAAGCGAACAAGGAAGCTGCTGCTATAAGCAGAGATTAAAAAAAAAAAGTTTTCCTGTTGACTTCATGCAGAATTGTGGAATTTTGAATGGTCGTACTTTTACCCCACATCATTCGAACTTTTGCCCCAGAGGTGGGGTAAGAGTACGTTTCGATAGCGGTTAGGCATTTTCACTACTGCTTTCAAATGCGTCGATCGATTATCTTCGTAATTTTATAGAAGAGAGCTGAAAGTCTAAAAAATCAAATGCTGTTCTTGGTTTTTTGGAAAACAACCGGCAAAATTTTCTAAAAATAGGGTGGCACCAAGGTCGTACTTTTACCCCACCAATTTAAAGATTTTTTATTATAGATAAACTTAGAGTTAAATCAATGACAATGTTGAAACTGTTTATTTCTCTCATGAACCTGAGGGCTGGCTTTTTTCAATTTATTTTCGCTCAATCCGCAAACCGGAGTTTTCGTTTCAAGTTGTCTAGACATTTTCCAGGGCATTTTCCAACTGTCGAAATCAATTAAATGAATGGGTTTCAATTGCCGAGGGTTATGCTGAATTGACATGACATTTTTCATTGTAGTTGGTTGGCAAGGTTGCCGACTCAAATGATAATAAACATGGTTCATTTTAAGTAACAAGTTAAAAAAAACCCTTTCGATTTTGGCAACACAATGTGCGCGGACGTGTTGCAAAAATCGAAAGGGGCTTGTACTTCTTTTATTGAAGAAATAACTGTTAAATGAAGACAATAAACTTTTGGTTGCTCAAAATATATCTAAGGTAGGGTTACCATATCCTGCAACGCTTTAAAGAGTACATTGAAATCATATTCACAAGATTTTAGAGGCACGGAAGGAACCAGGATGTGTTAAGCCATTCAAATACCACCCATTAATTGCAAGTTTTGTTATAAATTTTACTAAAAATTCTTATACCATATTAAAAACTATAAATTTCCCTTGTTGTAGTTTTGTTTAGAACAGTGACTCAATTTGATTGAATTTGAAGAAAAAGATGTTTTTATTTTTTTTTTTCTGAGATAAACTCCAAAAAGATAAAATATTGAATTTCAATTGAATTTATTTTTACATAGAATATGATTCTTGTTTTTAGTAGGTAGATACATCATTTCATATTCGTTCTTGAAATTTTTGAATCTTTGTGGCAAATTTCTGCCGATTGTCTACTGTTCGGGCGCTTATTGCATATAATAAGGCGTCTTCTAATTTAGTTAGGAAATCGTTATCTCTTCGATTTTCATCGTTTGAAGAACTCAACAAAGGAAGAAAAACTGGTATTTCATGCCCTTAATGCATAAAGAGATGGATTTGTTTCGAAATTCTTTGACATATAAAAACACCAACTCCATGAATTGAAAGAAAAAGTTCGTTTCTCTGACAAAATTTCTCTCAACAAAAATAAAGTACATTCCTCAAAATTTCGCAAAAAGAAGAGTACGCTCATTTTTTGGTCGAAAAAGAGTACATACCTAAGGCATTCGTTGGAGTGGCTTTGAAAAACAAAACTATATTATATAAGAGAGAGTGATGTATTTATTTATTACTAGCTGACCCGGTGTGCTTTGCTACACCTTTCAAAATCAAATGATATTTTCAAAAATTATTCAAATTTTTATTTTTTTATTGGCATTATTTTAAATCAAATTATAACATTATTCATAAGCAACAGCTATAAAATGAATTGCAAAACAAAGATAACTAAAAATAATATTCTGAATCTTGCTCCATAAATTTGTGTTGAAGATTTGATAATTTCAATCTGTCTGGAGGGTCTCTAATTAATCGTACGCAAACAATCTAACTTATAAAATATGGTTGTTTTTGCTTGATATGCTCTGGATTTATGCTAAACTGATAAAAGAGCCCCCCCCCCCCCATTTCTTTCCCTTCACCCCCTGCTGAATGGAGGTCGTGATCTTTAATAATAATCATACCCATTTTGTTCGTTCCCAAAAACCCTCTTATATCAAATATAGTTCCATTGGTCAATAAGTTTTTAAGCTTTACAACATAATTTATATGGAACCCCTTCCTTTCTTCCCCTCTCTTCACTGTAAAGCGTAAGGGTCTATAACAATCGTAGAAACATATCTCGTAACCAAGTACCTTTCCATGCCAGATTTGTTCCCATTTGTTGGCTTCGTAAGCATAAATTGAGAACTTATGCTAACAAAATTGTATTGAGCTCACCTCCCTTCTCCTATGTACCTACTCATTAAAAGGAGGATGGTGTGTCAGATAATCATATAGAATCATACCAAAATCATGTTAAGTTTTGTCCATTTCTCGGATATTGTAAAAAAAAAGTAAAATGTAAGCCTCCTCTCCCCTTCCAATATATCCAATTCTATCCTCCTACTGCAAGAAAGGAATTGTTTCACATAGAAATAGTATTTTCGTACTTAAATACTTTTTGATGCCTTATTTGGTTTCATTTGCTCGATTTATTCTCGAGTAATGCAAAAAAAATTGTATGAAAGCCACCCTTTCCCCCTTTATGCCTTTCCGCTGAAAAAAAGTGGGGCTTCAGTCAATCATAGAAACATTTTTCGTATCCAAATATCCTCACATGCCAAATATAGTTCCATTTGCTCGATCTGCTCTCCAGTTATACTGACAATTGTAAGGGAGACCTCTCCAACCCCTTTTGGTTCCACTTGTTTTATTAGTTTTTGAATTATGTAAAAAACTTTTAAAGAGGCCCGCTCCCCCTTTACATTGGAAAGAGGGAGGGTCTCTAATAATCATTGAAATATTTTTCGTATCCAAATACCTTGCCATGCCAAATTTGGTTCCGATATCTTGATTACATCCCCCCTTCCTATCACCTCACTGAGATGAGGGAGGGGTACCTAATATTCATAGAAAAATTACCCGATCCCAAATACCACCCCATGCCAAATTTGATACCATTTGCTTGATTGGTTCTCGAGTTATGCGAAAAATTGTCTCTTGTTTGCCTAGATATTGTCAGGTATTGTAAAAATTCGAGCTAATCTGTTCAGTCAAAAAATCGGTAAAAACTCTGCAATGCTTACTCTAGGGGGGCGTCTTAACTTATATTATAGTGAAACTATTCGAGATATTATTTCGAGGGGGCCCTTTTACCTGTTATATTGAACATTTTAATTCCGATATTCATTTTCTATGGTAGTTTCCTAGAACTTAAAGCAGTATGATCAAAGTATTGTTTAAATTTTAGTTCTCGAGGGTTCTCGGGGGCTCTCTAAAATTGGTAAATGGGCAAGGTTGCCAGGATATTTTCAGCATGTATCCGGGCCAGACAAATCCAGGCAGTTTTATATAAAAACCTGGCAAAATACGGGCATTTGATTTCAAAATTTACGACCAAAACTTCGTGCAATATCTGGGCATATTTTGAGAAAAAACCAGAAAAATATTGAAAAAGAACATTTTTTCATCAAAACATATCGACAGACTTTAAATTGTTTTTAAACTTCCAAAAATCCTTTCATGACTCAAACAATTTCGCTTTAGAGACATAAATGAAAAATTTGTACAACACAATTTGTTTTTTATTTGTTTGATTTTCCAAATAAAGTAAACAAATCTGGGCTAAATCCGGTTATTTTTAAATGAAATCTGGGCAGTCGGGCTGGGCTGGACTGTTCCCAAATTTTGTATTAAATATCCGGGCAAATCCGGATAAAACCGGGCAATCTTACATCCTTATATATGGGTGCCCATAAAAAAAACTTTTCCAAAATGCGCCAAACTTGGCCGACACACCCCTGATGGACTAGGATACAAATCCTGAAACTCTGAAAATGACTTGCCCAACTCTTCTGGACCTTCCTCTTTTGTTACGATTTTCAAAAAGTCATTATTTTTAAAGTGAATTATCTTCGAACTTCGACGTCATAGGAAAATAACAAAATACTAGTTGAAAAGAGTTTGTTTAAAAAATTTTGATGGATACTGTTGATGTTAAAAAAAGGACGTTAAAAATGTCAAATTTTAGATCTAAAACTAAAACGTTGAATTTTTCGAAGAAATTATATTTTTATGTTCAATTTTATGTTTTTGTATGTTAGTATAGTTTTTCGTTTATGTTAATTTTTTTTGAAACAATTTCACATAAGAATCAATCAAAAACCCTATATTATATTTCTACGTTTCAAGATATTGAAGTATGAATATTTTTTCAAGGTTTTTTTTTGCATAGCTACTTACTAGCATCCTCAGTAGGGTATCAATAACCCACCGAGGATGAAATACTACACAGCAAGAAAAATTCGTGTAATTTTAGATTAAAAACGATGCACGAAATCGGAACATCGTTTTTTATCTTAAATTCTATCACTGTGTATTTTTAACAAGAATCTAATTTTTGGGGCGTGTAAATTTAGATCGATAACGATGCACGTCAATGGAACCGCCTTTTATCGTGTAAAAATACACAGCGATGTAAATTATTATTTCATTTTGATTGTTCGCAGCTTTTGATGCATTTTAAGGTATATATAATAAAAAATAACACACTGATAACTTTTACTGAACATATTTATTTTCAAAACGAAGTATAAAAAAAAAGTTCACCCACCATCATGAGCAGTGCCAGGTTGTGATGACGGACTTCGTACAGCCTATTTTTACCGGTCAGCGTCGTCATGGTTCCACTTCCCTGCGTAAATCTGCTGAAACAAAAATAATAATTAGGTTCCACATCTTCCACTTATATAACGTCATTCCCCAGTGAACATTTTGGTCTGTATATTTCAGTTGTTTCTGAGATATATACACTTTTGTACAATCTGAAAAAGTTGTATAGAATATGCTATATGAGCATGTACGTACCAAAGTGGAGGAAATATACGGACCAAATTTTGCTCACCTTGAAAATATAAAACTTTGTATTGCTTTTTCAACAATTTGATAGCAACTTTGCTTTGCATAAAATCTGAGGATTGTACAACTTACAACTTTCTATTGCCTGCCCTACAATTTGATTACAATTTCCTTTTGCAGGTAGTAGGTTTGTACAACTTTCTTCGCCATTTAATACAATTCATTGTTACTGTATCTCAAAGCAATTATATTATTCCCTTATTATGATTTTACAATGAATCGCCGTGAAAATAAATACAATAGAATATAATGTTTACTGCGAATAAAATTGAACCATATACAACATTATGTGTCTTTGATTAAATCGATTAACCTTGTTAAAAAATACTGAATACCAATTTCCAAATACTGCGTATGCATATTGTAATCTTGTGACCGTCCTTAACTTTAACTGTTGGTTTTATAATGCATATGTTGTTGATCAATCTTCCCTCAGGCTCAAACTCACAACGTTCTGATTCCTGTCCTTCGATACTTCCTCGGCGTCATTTCATGTTCATACGAACAAGCAAATTTGTTCATGTACAGTTGAAAGTTCCGTTTAAAAATCAGTTGATCGTATAAAATACCACTGACTGCATCATTTCGGACTCCAAATCCTTTTATAGATGCCGTTTTTTGATATGCAACTTTAACCTATCTCATAGACGATTCTATTACAATCAATAATTGTATTCAGTGCTGTGCGATCTTAGCTAGCTATTTAATGTACTGTTAAACAATTCGACAATCTGCAGATTGTTTAAATTCCGTTATACGATGTTCTTACAATAACTGTACGACCTTTCATGGAAATAATTTGTCATCATACATCGCAAGCATGAAAGATTGCTTAATTGTACAGTGGGATTAAATATTAAGCTTTACACAATTTTACTGCGATTCAAAACAACTTTATTGACCTTTCTATACGATTAACAAAATGTTATCGTATATAATGAACTATACAAACCATAAACAATAAAATATAACTTGGTTTAGCTACAACATGATGTTTATACAATTCCAATCTAAACTGGATGCTTAAACAATCTACAATGAACACTACTTTACGATTTCTGGTTATCTGGGATCTTCATCGGAATGCGGGCATTGAATCGATCGAAGAGATGGCCAACAAAATCATCTCTAACTTCAGAGGCAAATCGATGCCATCTTCCATCGTAGAAATTCGTATAATTTTAGGATTTAAAGTTTTAGGTTTATTACCTATTATTATTCTTTTGACATTAAAGGGTGTTCTCCTATTTAAAATACTTGTTCGTGCTTAGCAAATATCACTCGTATAAATAATTTTTAGTGATTAGTCGATTATGAGGCTATGAACAGTTCATTATTAAGTCGAACACCTAATTTAATGTAATAGAAATGAAATAACAAATTAGTACAATGAAAGACATATTAAAAAAAAGTAAAAAAAATGTAACGCTTTGCGTACACATTTTTCGAGCTTAACGTTATCCTAATTTATGTGATGATTAATTTAATTAATTTTTAAAATGAAAAAAAAAATGACTTATATTTTTAAACTGAAGTCCTGAATCATATGTTAAATGACTAGGTGCAAAAAAATATCGATCATGTCATGGATTAGACGTATGATAGATTGCCTTGTAGTTCCACCTATCAACTTAACAATAAGTTATACCGTAGAATCAATAGTCTTACAAACTGCTCCGACTTATAAACACTGTTCGGATGCAAGTTTTCCATTATGTAAAAATGTATTACCTTAAAATTTTATTTCATATATTGCTTAGCTCTACACCTTTGATTTTAAGTGCAAAATATCAACAATCGTGTTCTATTCCTTTAACGGAACTGGTAAGTTTGAAGGATTTCAAACCTGGTATCGTCGTGGAGTATGTTGGATCTAAACTTAAACTCAAAGAACCAATTGTCGGAAACTATGTATGGCTCTGGAATGAACCTGTTACAGTTGGATGTAAAAATTGTAAGTTTTTTTTCCTTAAAGACTAATTTAGTCAATTGTGGGTCAGAAGAGTTGATTTTTGCTATTTTAACAGCCTTGACAAAAAAAGTCTGCAAAGAAGATTTCAACAAATCATATTTCGAATGTCCTGAAGCGATTGAGATTCAACCTCGTCGAAAGGAAGCACTTTCTAATCAAGAGGTGACTCACTTTGATATGGGATTTGTTGTGAAGGATACATTTGTACCATACTACCAGATATTTTACGACCTTTCAACGTGCTCCGTCATTTGGACCAAACACGAACTTTTGGGAGGTGCTTTTAATAAAACAGCTTCTGTTCGGCGAGCCGATACCGACTTTAAAACATTTCCTTGCTCGGATGTGTCATTCAGAACTGTTTATACTCAGTCAAAGCAAAACGAGCAATCTAATTTAGGAACAAATCAACAGTACTACTATCAAAGAGGACACCTTATGCCGGATCAGGATGCTCCCGATTATTGGTGGAAGATGGCAACATTTTCCTATGGGAATGCTGCCCCGGAATGGAATGTGAGATTTCTTAAACTTTATTCGCAGTGACACAGTAATTTTATGTTTGAAATTTCATCATCCAAAACAGACAATCAACAGCGAAGGAGGAAACTGGCATAGTTTGGAACGAATTGTCCACCGGATGGCATTAGACACCAAGAAGCGGTACGAAATCTTCACCGGAGTTCTGCCTGGCAATCCGCCAAAATATCTGGTTCCCGGTGGAAGAATATCCATCCCCAAATGGTTCTGGAAGGTGATCAAATACGAAAGCCAGGGCATAGTTGTTTTTGTGCTCAATGATCCAAAACCCGCCGCGAAAGATGCCGGGAAAAAATTCTGCTCAAGCGATAAATGTGCTTTATTAGGTTGGGAATTTTCCGGAAACAAATCGAAAGGTTTAGCACATTGCTGTTCGTATGAAGGGGATGTTCGTACGGTTTTACCTAAACAGGCTGCTTTCAGCAAACTGTTGAGTGTATCCAGTCCTGCAAAAGTCAAAACAAGAGGGAAGAGACCCAGAGCATAACTTTGTTCAACAAAAATGTTTTGATCCAATATTTTTGACGGTCGCCATGTAAGGAAAATAAAAGCATTTTCGAAAGCATTATCTATCTTCCATTTAACCATCAGAAAATAAGAGTATAACCCAGATTTTTATTTTTCAACAGAAGCTCGCATTTAACGCATTTTTTAACGGTTGCCATATCGGATGAAAAGCCAGATTAAATTTACCAAAATAGCATTTAGCTAAAAAGTGGAGGCGATAATTATGATGACATAATTCTATACTTTGTGTGGCGATTTTATTTACCCTCCCACAATTTAAGTAGGCGATCCAAAATTGACTCTCCTTGATTCCAATTCCTTTAATTTTTTTTTCTAATCCTTTTTTTATCCATTGATGATTTTCAAAACTACATATTTTCAAAGCTTACATATATACGACAAGATTGAATAACTCGTTTGGTTCTTAGCATTTAAGGTTGCCAGAATATTTTCCAGACAAAGCTGAACCATGCAAATCCGGGCAATTTTATCTTAAAGTCAAGCATAATCCAGGTATCTGATTTCAAAATTTCCATTTTAGCATCACCATAACAATTTGGTTCAATTAAGCTCTCTTTGTGCACGTTCTAGCAATGTTGATATTTTTCTATTAAAGAAAATATTCTTTGAGTTGCTTCCAAATGATGATGGCTCTCCGGAATCCTAGCAAAGTCCCTTGACTGTAAAGCTTAGAGAAAAAGTCGAATTCTGGATACAATAAAACAGGACTACCAAACGAAAAAAAAACTATTTTCAATCAAACAATAAATTAATGGATGAGATAAATTAAATAAATTTGGTAGCTTATCAAAAACGGCTGTTTAAAAATATAAAAACTTTCTTTAAATTTCGAATTTCAAATTACGCTTAACTACAAAATTTTCGAGTGAAATTTTGGCAGTTTACAAGAATGGAAGTTTTCTCGAGAATTCAATTTTTAAACAAATTTCATTGAAAAATATTTTATTACTTTCCATGAACTATTTTAGCTGAAGGAACATCCCAAGCAACCAAAAGTTCGAATATCACTTAAGGAACGAACTAATAAGTTCATATATAGCTGTACAAAAGTTCTGTGGAACTTTTTTGCTGTTCAAAATGCTTTTTCGAGGTCCATGGAACTTCATTCTATATCAAGTTCAGCCAATACTCAAAAAAAGCTTTAAAGTACTGTTTTGGTTTCTGTTTCTACTTTTTGGGAACTTTAAAGTTTGTATGAAGAAAAACAATCTACTTGTTACGTACTTCTCATTTTTTCAAAATCAAGTAGCTATCAAAGGGTTGCAAGTCTTTTTGTACAGCTCAATAGTTCGTAAAAAGTCTCTGTTGTACTATTTTGTAAACTTGAAAGTTTTTAATGAGTCCTAACGGGCGTTCAAAAGCAACTTCGTATTATAGAAACTTTGAAGTAGATTTAAAGGCTAAAGTCTACTTTTTTCGAACTTCAACACTTGTTTGCATAAATAAACACATCGTTACTTGGGAAACAGCTATATGAAGTACACATTAAGTTCCGGAAGAACTTTTTAACAGCTTGAAAGTGGGAATTAAGTAGAAATAAAGAACCTGAAAGTCTTTTTAAAGAAAATCATCACATCGAGTAAAATCGTTGCCTACTCATGATGTTCATATAGGGCAACAAGTATGGATCTCAACTTTCAAGCGGTGAGCTCGGGTTCGAGGCTTGGTAAGAACATGTTTTTTAAATGTAATGTGAGTTAGTAACAAATATAGTTGATTAATATGAATCAAAATAGCAGACTTGAGAAGGCAATTGAAGGAGCGGAAGAGTATTTTTTTGATTTTTTATGCTGCTTATAAAGTGGATTTTGAAGCTGTTAAGAAGTTGTTTGGCGATTTATGCGAACTTTTTGTCAACTTTAAAGTTCGTGTATCTACTTAAAAATTGAGCTGAAAAGAAGTTGTATTAGCACACTCGTTTAAGCTGATAAAACCTGACAGAGGAATGTTAACCGAACTTTTGGTTGCTTGGGATATTCATTTTTATAGAAATGTTCATAAAAATAAGGGTTTGAAGATTTGGCAAGCCGATTTTAACCATAAATAAGAAACTTTCTTTTATAAACTTAAACATATGTTTAAGGTAAAAGGAAGCTTTTGCTTTGAAATAAGGCTTTCAATCTCAATTTTAAGTAATTTTGTCTCTTTCTTAGTTGTTTAAACTATAAGTGTGCAATGAAATCTGTCGGAACGATGTTCTTTTAAATATTATCAAAAATTGTCAATGTAATCATTAAAATTAAAAATTTCAAACTTTTTTTGTTACGTAAAATATAAAAATAAATAAAAACAAATACCTACCTAATGTGATATTTTATAAACTACTAAAAATTCAACTATTTCCGATAATTTAGTTGTAATCATTAGAAAAAAAAATTCAAGTCTTTTTACCAAAAATACAAAAATTTCATTTTTTTTAAAACTTTCAATAATTTGATTTAAAAAAAACTTCAAGTCGAATAACTTGATTTAGGAAAATTTTTATGAATTACACCTAACAGAGCAATCAAGTTTTTGTTGAATATTTAAATCATTTTCTTGAAATATTATTTCAAATAATGTCATCATAGTCATCAAATCGTACAACAGAGCACTGAAATGTGGTTTTAACTGAGTGAGGAGTTGTTGGTCAGGGTGTTTATTTACTGAGAATTTCAAAGGATGCAGGAATTTAAAAAATTATAGGCTTTTATGTAGATTAAAGAGTGAATCCGCTAGGCTTCTGTTAGTGAAACATATTCAAACAGAAAAAACCTGACAAACCCTTGGTTGATTTAGTTGAAAATATGTATTTTTTAATGTTGCTTGTTTTACCATGTTTTAAAACAGTTTATTTTCATGTATAAGGGTCTTATTGCATGTTTATTAATTTTCATAATCAGATCTAATTTTTGTAGAAAAATTCCTCTTAAACGTGTTTGAAGCGACAAAATGTGTGGGGTTATTTGTTTTGTTGTTGTTGTTGTTGTTGTTGTTGTTGTTGTTGTTGTTGTTGTTGTTGTTGTTGTTGTTGTTGTTGTTGTTGTTGTTGTTGTTGTTGTTGTTGTTGTTGTTGTTGTTGTTGTTGTTGTTGTTGTTGTTGTTGTTGTTGTTGTTGTTGTTGTTGTTGTTGTTGTTGTTGTTGTTGTTGTTGTTGTTGTTGTTGTTGTTGTTGTTGTTGTTGTTGTTGTTGTTGTTGTTGTTGTTGTTGTTGTTGTTGTTGTTGTTGTTGTTGTTGTTGTTGTTGTTGTTGTTGTTGTTGTTGTTGTTGTTGTTGTTGTTGTTGTTGTTGTTGTTGTTGTTGTTGTTGTTGTTGTTGTTGTTGTTGTTGTTGTTGTTGTTGTTGTTGTTGTTGTTGTTGTTGTTGTTGTTGTTGTTGTTGTTGTTGTTGTTGTTGTTGTTGTTGTTGTTGTTGTTGTTGTTGTTGTTGTTGTTGTTGTTGTTGTTGTTGTTGTTGTTGTTGTTGTTGTTGTTGTTGTTGTTGTTGTTGTTGTTGTTGTTGTTGTTGTTGTTGTTGTTGTTGTTGTTGTTGTTGTTGTTGTTGTTGTTGTTGTTGTTGTTGTTGTTGTTGTTGTTGTTGTTGTTGTTGTTGTTGTTGTTGTTGTTGTTGTTGTTGTTGTTGTTGTTGTTGTTGTTGTTGTTGTTGTTGTTGTTGTTGTTGTTGTTGTTGTTGTTGTTGTTGTTGTTGTTGTTGTTGTTGTTGTTGTTGTTGTTGTTGTTGTTGTTGTTGTTGTTGTTGTTGTTGTTGTTGTTGTTGTTGTTGTTGTTGTTGTTGTTGTTGTTGTTGTTGTTGTTGTTGTTGTTGTTGTTGTTGTTGTTGTTGTTGTTGTTGTTGTTGTTGTTGTTGTTGTTGTTGTTGTTGTTGTTGTTGTTGTTGTTGTTGTTGTTGTTGTTGTTGTTGTTGTTGTTGTTGTTGTTGTTGTTGTTGTTGTTGTTGTTGTTGTTGTTGTTGTTGTTGTTGTTTTTAGACTTAATTAGACGCTTTTTGAAATTTTCTGAGCTGTATAAATAATTCAATCAACTCTCTTTCATATTTGTAATCCATTAGATTAAAAGTTAAATTTTGAGTTTGTTTTTTGTTTGGCTGTATCTTCAATAATAGAAACGCATGTATCTCTTAAAAGGAAATATCTTTCCACTTAGATACATTTAGCAGACTAGTTGTTGTATCATACATTCCCTCGTTTAAATATTTTTTTTTAGGTTCTCCGCATGATCAAATTTTGATCGCGATTTGTTAAATTTTCTCCTTTTTCTGCCAGACGTGCTTAGAACAGTTAGCGTCCATTACCAGTTGGCTCATATGAGCTTCTTCGCTGTTCAAAACACCATTGCACATAGTGTAAACTTTAAGCCGTTTTCCTATTTCATTGCTGAGATACGAACCCTAGTAGATAGTTTTTCTTGTAGTTTGTAGTTTTTCAGCCTTTTCTCTGCTCTTTGATAACTGCATTTTTTTAAGTCTCCTTCAATACAACAAGCTTGATCATGTTTTCCAATAAATCGCAAACATTTGAAAGAAAACAACAATAAATCGTGGAAACATCAAAGACGTAAAAGATGTTGCCTGTTAAGTAAAAATATTCACACACATACAATGAAAAAATGAACAGATTAAATTAAATTGAGGCTTAGTTTAGACTGGGACACACACAAAATTTCTCAGTTTAAGCTTAGTGGATCTCAGGAAATTGACTTCAATAGATTTTCTAAATATAACTTAATAAAATTATAAGTATACTGTCTGATTAATCTCCAATTGTGACAATTTTTAATGATCATTACGCTCAGGCTCTGTTCATCCAATAATCATCTTAGTCTTATATTTGTATGGCAGCAATAGGAAAAATAGGGGTTTCACTAGGAAATATAAGATTTAGGAGCACAGGAGCAAGGTTCCCGAAATAACAGAAAAATTCTATCTTAGAATCAAAGAATACAGAATTTTGGAAATATTCACAGATTTCACATTTTTTTTTAAATTTATGTGGGTATTACCAACACTGAAATTTTTTATATCATAAAACATTTTAGATTTTTTTCTTTGTATCGCAAAAACACGATATGATTGTTTTTTTTTTTTATTTTTTGCCAATTTTGTATAATCATTTTATTAAGTTTTCTGTTTCATCAATATTGACAATATGTTTTATCATTTTTGTCAATTTTGTTTATTCAATTTTGTCAATTTTGTCAATTTGGTATATTTGGACAGTTTTTTTTTCTATTTCATCAATTTGACCTAATTGATAAAATTGACAAAGTTGACAAAATTGAAAAATTGGCATAATTGAAAAAAATTAAATAATTGAAAAAATTGACCAAATTGACAGAACATATAGGTCAAATTGATGAAACAGAAAAAACTGTCCAAATTGACCATTTTGGCCAAATTGACAAGATTGACAAAATTGAATAAACAAAATTGATAAAACATATTGTCAATATTGATGAAACAGAAAATTGGAAAACTTGATTATACAGAATTGGCAAAAACAAACAAAATTGAAAAAAAAATTACAAAATTGACAAAAATGATAAAAATGACAGAAATGACAAAATTTTAGCATACTTTTCAGGGGCATTCTAAATAGAATCCAAGTAAGAATGCCCCTGAAAGGTATGCTAAAAAATTTGATTTCTTTGTTGATTCATTTTAGTAAAGGGCGAAAGCTGTTTCGAGAAAATCGCGTTGAAAGTAATTAGGTTTACAATGTAGGTCTTCAAACGGTACTTTTTCACCCAGCTGATAATTCGATTTGTTGGTTTCGGCCGCACGCCCTTTTGAAGAAAATTGATACCACTGCTGCTCTCATGCTGGGAAGGGAAAATAGAATCTTATTGGAAAAAAATAATGTGATACTGGGATCAACTCATTTAGCAGTAGCATGTATCCTGACAAGTTAAAGACAAAAATCAAAAATAAATATTTTAAATACTATCGAGTATAAGTTTTTGCATCATTCAATTCCACTTGCCGTTCCAAATGATCTTTTCCTATGAATTAACTGACTATAATCGTTTTTCAATTCAATTGGATAATATTATCATCATAACAATTATTAATCTATTTGTCTATAATTTTATATCTTTCATTTGATGGTATTTCTTATAAAGTTTAATACTGACAATTACGATAAAAAAAAATGAGAAAAATGAAAAAAAAAATAGATGGACGTAATTGACAAAATTGACAAAAATAACTAAATTGAGACCAAATTTACAAAATTGGAAACAATTGACAAACTGGACTGCATTAACTATACAACAAAAATGAAAAAAAAATCTTTGTTGACCAAGATGCGAAAATGACAAAATTGACAAAATTGCAAAATTGTCCAAATTAAGACTATTGACGAAATTGATTTAACTGACTAAATTGACTGAATTTACTAAATTTACTAAATTTACTACCTAGGCTAAATTGACAAAATAGCCTAGATTGACTTCATTCACAAAATTGACAAAACTATTCAAATGGACAAAATGGACAAAATTTACAAAATTTACAAAATTTATAAAATTTATAAAATTTATAAAATTTATAAAATTTATAAAATTTATAAAATTTATAAAATTTATAAAATTTATAAAATTTATAAAATTTATAAAATTTATAAAATTTATAAAATTTATAAAATTTATAAAATTTATAAAATTTATAAAATTTATAAAATTTATAAAATTTATAAAATTTATAAAATTTATAAAATTTATAAAATTTATAAAATTTATAAAATTTATAAAATTGACAAAATTGACAAAATATATAGAATTGACACAATTGACAAAAAAGATAAAATAGACATAATTGACAAAATGACAAAATTAAAAATATTGACATTTCAAAGTTGTCAAAATGTTTATTATCTATAGTTAATTCGATAGATTATTGTAATCTACGTTGAAGTATCGTATTTAGTCTAGCAGTTGTTAATTTACTTAATTTTTTTCCATTTATTCGCTTCCTTTACTTGAGAGGTTGAATTATTTGAAACACATGGTTCGGCATCTTTTTTAAAAATTATACTCTTCATTTTTAGACCTCTTCTATTTTATAGATATAAGGTCATAATGTCATAGAAACGTGATCATACAAGATATCCCAGAATTCAATCATTCAAAATTTTTCAATAAGTTTGCAATTATGTTATTATTTATGTGACAATTATAATTATTTCAAAATACCTTCATCCTATAAAAAATTTTGAATCCTAATTTCTAAAATTCATTTAGGATTCACTACGTTCGAAATACTTTAATCATTACTCAGAATTTATAAATATATCATTTATTTATTACTTTTTGTCATGTGTGTCCAAATATAGTTTTTAGACTGTAAGAAAGGTTACAATTGACTATCAAGTGTATTAAATCGGGTTTTTTTTAATTGCTCTCTCATAAGGCTATGATCATTTAGTATCCGGCAACATTATTTTGGTGATAGCTACGTTATTAGAGCTCGAATATGCAAAACTTTAATAGCATTGTGTTGGTTATGAAAAGGACTATCTTGCCTATTTTTGATAGATTTTGAAGTTAACGTGTGTTTAAGATATTTACGATGCAAAAAGACATGGGAAAAAAATTTGCACATTTTGCACCTCGAAAATTCTTCATTTTTTACTTGAAAGCTCATGAATTGTTGATTTTTTTCTGATTTTTTTTTCGGACCAAATGATTAAAAAGTATAATGAGCCATTCTAGGATCCACACAAAGTTCAAACCAACCATCGGAGTGCAACCCTTGATCTTAAATATGGTAAAAATCTATGGTTATTGGGGATAACTGAATGCAGACTTCTTAAATAATGCAAAAAATCCATTTCCGGCAGGCAAAAAGTGTTGCCTGACTAGTAGACACCTAGTAAATAACTACTAATGATCAGTTCCAAAGATCGCAATCAGTGTATCCAGTTTTAACGCCATATGACAGATGTGTTCTGATGGACAAAGAAATTTATGTTAAAACCGGATTTAAGAGATCAAATTCTTCGAGATGCCTACTCATGAAAAGGTTCCAACACGATTCCAATTGCTTTTTCCAGATGAGTTTGTGTAAAATATCATGATTTTGCAAAAGTTGTGTGGTAAAAAAAATTCAATACATAACTGAAAAAAGTGTGCAAAGATAAAAAAAAAGAGATTTTATGGAAAAGTTAGAGTATTTCTTGAAATCATTGATAAGTATTTTTTTTTATATTTTTACATTAAATGTCATATTAACACCTTCATTTCTTCCATAGAAAGTTTTTCGATCAAATGAATAGTTTTTAAAATACACACGTTTGTAATTGCCGGATTCTAAATGATCATAGCCTTACTGCGAATTCTGGTTAATAATCCTACAATTCGTACAATTCTTACTTTGTTGAGTTCATTCGTGAAATCGTACTTTCTGTTTAGGTTAATCAAGTACAGGATAGCTCAGTTAAAAATCATTATAAATACATGAATGTTTTCTTTTGCAGATATAAAGGAGGTTTTAAAAATTTTAAAAAATTGATGCATTTTTGGTACCAAATGTGTACTTTTTACGTCAGCGGTATTGTTTCAGTTGGTCTTCTCCTGGCTGTTTTCTTATTTGTATAACTGGGTAACGTCAGAAGTTCTTCAAATGAAGCCTGTTGGGGTATTAGATTGAGGACCTCGCTTTCGTACGAACAACAATGAGCTAAACCTTTCGATCTGTTCTTCGGAAATTCCCAACCGAGAGCTGCACACTGATCTTCTGGACAAAACTTCTTCGCCACATCACTCTCAGAAGGGTTCGGATCGTTGAGCACGAAAACGACAACTCCTTGAGTCTGGTGTTTAACAACCTTCCAAAACCAATGCGGGATGGAAATTTTTCCTTCCGGGACCAAGTATTTTGGCGGATCGTACGGCAGTACTCCGGTGAATATTTCGTAGCGTTTTCTGTCATTCACAGCCAACCGGTAAACGAATCGTTCCAGCATGAACCAGTTGCCACCTTCACCGTTTATTGTCTGTTTAAATTTGATTTAAAAATAATTATACAAAATTTGATAGTCGAAAAAGGATCAAATCTCACAATCCATTCCGGTGCCACATTTCCATAAGAAAACGTTGCCAGCTTCCACCAATAATAGGGAGCATCGTGATCCGGTGTCAAGTGTCCTTTTTGATAATAAAAGGATTCATTAGTTCCAAGATGAGGTTGTTCACTTTGCTTCAACTGAGTGTAGGCAGTACTGAATTCCACATCCGGACATGGAAACGATCTAAAATCAGTTTCGGCTCTACGAAGTTTTGCGGTTTGATCGAAGGCACTTCCAAGTAGCTCGTGTTTAGTCCAAATAACGGAACAAGTTGAGAGGTCATAAAAAATCTCGTAATACGGTAGAAAACGATCATCTACTTCAAATCCCAGATCGTAATGCGCTCTATCATGATTGGAAAGCTCTTCTTTTTTACGAGGTACAATCTCTATAGCTTCCGGACATGCAAAGTATGATTTTTTGAAATTTTCATCGCATTTTCTTTCCGTCAATGCTTCAATAGTTTGTTAAGAAAATATAAAGTTAGAACTTAAGAATCAATTTAATTTTTTTTCTGTAGATCCAACTTACCATTTTTACACCCAACAAGAATCCGTTGATTCCAGTTCCATGCATAATTATCGGCACTCGGTTCTCTAAGAATCATTTTCGATTCAGCATACTCAAAAACGATACCAGGTTTGAAATCTTTTGTACCAGCAAGTTCAATCAAGGCAATTGAACAACGCTTTGGTTTCGAATTCTTAGCACTCAAGATTAGATCTGATAAGCTAGTGATAATAAGTGCAAACCCCAATAATTTATCCATTTTATCGATACTTCACTTAATGTTTGCCTTGCGAACTGCTTTTATAAGTCGATGCTGTTTATCTAGAGTTGTTTATTGATTTCTCAATCGATATGGCTAACAGTTCTGTTTCTCATGTCTAGAACAGATGATAATTGCAATATTTCATCATAGAACACGTATGAAGTTTTCTCAACAGAATGCATGTTTTGAGTCGATAATTTCAATTTAAGGCCTCGACTAGACCGAGATCTTTTATCATATTTTCAAAGTTGGTTGGAAAATTATTTTACCAGTTCGGGTTTCAGGGTTCCTTTTTTCTTATTGATTTATGAAATATCATCTTCAAACATCGCGTTAGATAAATTCTTAAAGAAGTAAAACAGCATTTACAATAAACGTGTAGTATACTTATTGATGAGCTAGTGAAGGTTTATGAAGTTCCATAGATTTTGATATTGCCATAAAACCGACAATACACTAATATCATGCATTTTTATCTTCTAGAGATGATACTTTTTGATGAGTAAATTCTTTAAAAAAGGCAAAAAAAAACAAAAATAATGAGCCGTACATTTAATGGAATAATGGATTGTTTTTACACCTCCTATGTATATAGACATTTCATAAGAACATTTTCAATGCCGAGATTTTAGCTTGTAAACTTTGAAATATAATGCGCGAATTTTGCTAGGTTTTTAGATATCCTTGATTAACTCTGCCTGGATAAATTCGAAAAAATATGTGGTTAGCTTAGGTTTAAATCATTTCCGATCTGGTTATAATTTTTTTTATAGAAATCTAAATTTGTTCACTCTATTGTGTTGTGAGCCTACTTCGTTGAATGATTCAACTTAATCAAGGAAATCGAAAGATTCCTTTTAATTCAACCACGGTAAATGAAAAGTTCAGATACCGAAATTTCTATAACAACTTTCTATCTTCTTCAGTGACCGTTTTCAATTACTATTTTCGATTTACGAAAACGCTCACTGAAGAAGATAGTAAGTTGTTACTGAAATTCCGGTATCTGAACTTTTTATTTACCGTGGTTGAATTAAAAGAAATCTTTCGATTGCTTTGATTCAAAATTTGTTGCCTGTGATTGGTTTGTGAAATCTGTTTCCAGTTTATTATTCTTGATTTTCAGTTCGGATTTCCATTGAGATAAAATCCTGATTCGAATCTTGGTTTTGCATTTCAAACTAAAATTAGATTTTTTTTAATGTTCGAAACTCATCATTTCGGAATTTTAAAAGAAAACATTCAAAACTACAAACCATGAATACTTGGATTTGAAATTTTAACTTTTAATTCTTATGTAGAAATTAAACTTTAAAAAGTTTAAAAATGAAGATCAAGAATTGAAATAAAATAGTTTCATAAATCGGAATTTTCATTCAGATTCAATAGTTGAATCACGAATAAATAATTGAAGAATGAATTGATTTAAAAAAAAAATCTAATAAAATGCCATTTTTGGATCATTATTATTGGGAATTTTTGTTTTTAATTATGATTTGAAAATCGATTTCAAATAAGGATTCAGGTTCAAAACACAGAATTCAGAAACTAAATAGTAGCCCCGAAAAGAGGTTTCAGATTCGAAATTAAAATTCCAAATTGGCCAAGAAAAAATATGAAACAGGTGAAATCCACTATTGTAAAATAAGACCTGAATTCATGTTTTAGATAACGTTGTTTGATTAATCTAAATTTTTATTTAAATCTTTTTCACAGGATATTAACAACGAAATAAATTAAAATGGTTTTTTTTTGTTAATAGAATTGTTTGCACACTATCTTCAGGTTTAGGAAAATTCAGTTGGAAATATATTTTAATACTTTGCCGTTTTATTTTAATCAGTAGATTGAAGTATCTACTGATTAAAATAAAACGGCAAAGTATTTAAATACAACCAATGATTTTTAATCTGGATATTTCGAGTTTAAAAGAGTTGAAAATAAATCAGATTTGAGTTCCAGACTTTATCTTTTACTTTGATAATGAAATTTACGGCTAAATCGGTGAATTTTTTTTTTATGTTCTCTTAGTGAGAACATTTCAAGATTTTGAAAATTATAGATGGATAGAAGAAGATTAGAAGAAACTATAGGTGTTGAAATTACGGGTAGAAGTTTTTGGAAGCATTTTCATCACAAACTTAATTTTTGTTCATCACCGACCAACTATTAAAAAATCACGGCTATAATCTTCATTAATAAAATTTATCTTTTATTTTCATACATTTTCATCAAAGTTTTTCTTTCAAATCAAGCCTTGAAGGCTCCCTCATTTATTTTTAAAGCTTTAAAACAGGAGGATTACTATCGATATAAAAGAACTTTAATTTGAATAATGAGATAGTCTAAGTATCATTTTTTTGAACAATTCTTTATGTACTGTCAACTGGGGCATTATGAAACACTTTTCAACTTCAATAGCTTCGAAAAACTTATGCATTTTTTCAAGCAAAAATATTATAGAGAAAATTAAGTAAGCAAACTCCCCAGTGAGGCAGTTCTTCCTTCGGCCCTGTTTTCTACTTTCTACTCCTAGCTCTAACAGTTAGGCTTGTGAACACCACACTCGAGAAGTTTGATATAGAAGAGAGGAATTTTTTGAAACGCACTAGTATTTTGAATTGATAAAACATAGAATTTTCAACAAACATAAAATCTAATTTACCGATTTAAAAAAAAAAGTAAAACTATGTATAGCTACAAACAAATTTTTTTTTAAATTTTCTTACTATTCTCACTGATGTATACTTATTAATTCCCAAATCAAGCATTATTCTTCACTTCAATGATTTTTTTCGTAAACATATCTATCAGATTCTGTAAATTTCAATTAAACAAATATATTTTAGATAAAAAAACACTAAGCTTTTTGTTATGAATCATTTTTGATGAAATTTCCTAGCTAGTATCAATTTGTATAATTTATTTTTAATTATCAGAAGTAAATAAGGTTTTTTTTCAATCTTAAATTATAAATCATGAAATTGAAATAATGACCCAAGTAACCATTAAGCATTCAAAAGTAATTCTAAGTTGGCTCTACATATAGTCGGATATAGACATGCCTAACTCTATATTCAACTATAGGGCTGATTAAAAGCCACTTTTGGTCTTTAAGCGGCCTATTAAGAAATGTCAAAATATTTTTGCCAGTGGGTACACCCAAAGATATTATATTCTACCAATAATATACAACCCACAGGAGAAAAAAAAAATCAGTGATGTTTATTGTTTTTGCATTTTTCTCTCTTGAACTTTCCAATTCTTATCTTTTTCATCCCTTCTTTCCCACCATGTTGTTTTCTTTAATCGAATGGAATTTTGTTGCAGAAAC
Source organism: Uranotaenia lowii (assembly GCF_029784155.1). Taxonomy (NCBI): domain Eukaryota; kingdom Metazoa; phylum Arthropoda; class Insecta; order Diptera; family Culicidae; genus Uranotaenia; species Uranotaenia lowii. The sequence goes on from NC_073693.1 coordinate 35,949,362, forward strand.
AGGAATCGAACTCTTGATTCAGGAGTTGCTAGTCACCGAAGCTACTCTTTGGTCCAATCTAGCAAGTTTTCAATCATAGAAAAATAGTGGTAGGTATTTAAATTGAAATGCTTTGGTGCCCTGAACTGATATTATTTTTTTTTCTTCACAAACTAATAATTATCAAGAGCTTAATATTCGAAGAAAGGAAACATCTAGCATATGACTTGTGTAAACATTTTTTATTTATTTTCATAGACTTTTCTGATAAACTTATTTAATCGGACTGCATCTACCAAAAACAGGGTCCTTGCAACAGGGCGGGTTTCCTTCGCGCGTACAAAACTGCATTACACTTTCCATGATTAGGGACCGGACGTGGGCGTTTGCATCACGGCTTTCAAGGATCTTCGACAGCTCCGGGGAGATCCACCGTTGCTTTTTGGCAGTCTCAAAAGCTCGTTAAGACTTCCTCCCAAAACTGCCTGCTCAACTTTTCTTGTAGGACTTTTTATAACACCAAAGGCAATTTTAACCGCTTATGAAATCCTCTTTAATAGCAGGCTAGATTAGAAATTTATTATGATTTGTTTTTGTTTTTTTAATGACATTTACGAGGCCGATTAAAGGCACTTACTAGGCATTTACTATCTAATCTGATATAAGGCTTATTTAAAGTTAGAATGCCACAGTGCCAATTGGCATGAGTTTCTTAAAATATCTTTGATATTTGAATAACATGTATGTATGTATGTATGTATGTATTTTGGTTATCCACCATGGGTTCACGGATTCACTGCAGTTTCTGAGTCAATCAAGTGGGGTAGTTTACTAACAGGTATTCTGGAATCCTTGTACATACCTGGCCAGCTGGCATCTGATTGAGCATTCTTATTATATAGTCCGTATAAGAGGAAACACATCTAGGGATTCAAAAGTTTTCTTTTGATATGCCGATACCGGAAATCGAACCAGGAACGCCTGGCATACTAAAACCAGACTCGCGCCAGCCTATCTGCTAGACAATATCGGCGCTTCATCTTTGATATTTGAATAACATCGTAATAAAATTCTACGAAAGCTGATTGATCAAGCAAGTCCCCTGAGAGGAGAGAAATTGAATTTATAGCAACTAGCCCTAAGTCCACAACTGAATCCCAAATAAAATCAGTTTTATATTTGAAGTCCTACTAATTGGTCGTTTCCATCGTAGTTCCTTTAGACCAGAAAGGTCAAGTCCAATATCACCTCCCAGTTCGAAGGTCGTTGACCTCAGCACATGTTAAAGGTCACAGGACGTGACATATGTGACATCCCCAAGAGTAATCATTCTTGGTTTGCAGATTTGACCGATAATGTTCCGCTAGAATTACAACCTTCTAAATTTCGCCGTTTGATATTTATGCTAGCTCGCACTTGTTGACCCACATCGATAGCTTCATTCTCGCAGTGAACTTTATTCTAATTATTTTTCATCGAACACAAGCTTGCTTCAAACAGCCGTTCGAGTGAAAAGTCGTTAACAGAATGACGTTCAATTGGAAATTCTTTGCTCTCTCGGGATTATACGAGCAAAGAGTTTCTCTCTTTCGTTCAGTTACTAACTCGGATCTATATATCGTGACTCAAAACAGGTTTGTTCAAATGCTCAATCTTTACATTTAGAACAAATAAGTTTGTTCATTTTTATTGCATTCCGTTATTCCCTACAATTCTATGCCTTCCAAGTTGTAATTTCAACGTTAGTTAACCTTAATTTTAATGTTTTTTTTTTCTTTTCAAACAATCTGAAAATTGGAAGCTTGAAAAACATGTCAATTTTCTGTCTTTGATTACTTCGATCCCAAAAAAATAATTCGTTTCCAAAACACATAAACTCACCTATTTATGTTTTTCTTAAATATTTTTATATCCGGGCACGCCCTGTTTAAACCGGGCAATCTGGCAAGCTTAGTCTCTTGAAGGAATCTTAATACTTATAAGCATGACAATGGAAAATTTTTATGTTTTTGGGGATAATTTTTAGTAAACATTGTGAAAATTTTCTAGTTCATTTTGTTCGCAAGTATTAGGAAAAAATTGGTCTATACCCCACATTGATTTTTTTTTTTCAAATGTGTTGGAGAGTATTCTTTATAGTGTGGCAAATATTCAGAGATTACAATATTTTATTCCAAAAAAATCGTTTAAAAAAATACTCTATGTCATCGTTTGTTTTAAAGTTTCATAAATTTTATCTATTGCACCAATTGTGATGTAACCATACGTCAGGCCAAGATGCTGGTTTTAAGCTACAAATTGTAATTCCTTATTTGTAGCTTAAAACGGATACTAGAGTTCAATTCTTAAGGTTACTATTCATTTTGCTGCAACAAATTGCTGAATCTAGCATCTTCAGGAACAATCTTCGTTACTTCGCCTTCGAAGTTGCAGCACCTTACCAAACCTTTTGATTCATCCTTATCGAAGCGCCACCCAAGCACTTCGCACAAATCCTGGGGGCAGAATTTCTTAGCCTTTTCCTCCCGCGATGCCAGTATATTATTCAACACAAAGAAAACGACCCCGTTTCTGGAACCACTGACTGCTTTCCAAAACCATTGAGGAATTTTTATGGTGTTTGTATTCCGATCAAGGAATCTGTCTTGGTTCGGGTACACAACTCCGCTGTAAACGACATAGGATTGTTTGGTCCTTCGAGCCAGCGCATTGACCTGTTCTGTCACCTTGGCCCAATTTCCTTGAACCACTGACTGGAAAAAAAATTTGATTTATCAATGATGTTTGAAAACATGTTTTTAAAAATTTACTCACATCCCAACCTGGAGCACCGTTTACGTAGACATTCGTGAATGTCTTCCAGGAGTAAACCGGGTGATCGATAGCCGGGACCATAGGAGCTCGTTGATACAAATGTCCTCTAGTCAAACCTAATGCATTCCGGTTTCTCTCTTGCCAAGAATTTGCGTAAAAATAATCAATTGTTGTTGAGCAAACTCCACCGTTTCTCGTCGTAGGAGCCACATAACTTAAATTCTTTGGCAAAAAGTTGGCTCCAGCTAGACTATGTCTTGAATACAGTACGGAACACTTTTTGACGTTGAAGCAAAGGGTATACGATATAGATACTTTGTCTTTGGATCCGTATGGGTATCCGAGTTGAATGACTCTTCCTTCTTCTGATTTTCCACAAGATTTGCTGGTTACTTTTGCTGCTGGTCCTAGGCTGGGTGAGCAAGTTGTGGATATCCTGGTTGAGGAACTTTCACAGTTGGTTGATCTTATGCCTGAAATAAAAAAAAAAAAATAAGGAAATCTTGATTCCAAATCCAAAACTCAATTGAAAAGGATTTTTTTGAGATTTAAGAAGTTACGAAGTTGAGTTCTGTAGCCGATGTTTTGAAAATACTTACCATTTGGGCATCCGATTACTACCGCCTGATTTTTGTCCCACTGGAAGAGACCACTGGAGGGGGATTTTATGAAATAATCGTCTCCATCTTGGTTCAAAAATACACCATGGCTTCGAGAATTAACGTTGCTAGCCGAAATTTGGCACAAATTCTCGGTTCCTAAAGTAAGACAAACCAATGATCCTAACAGAAGAAAAATCGACACAAGAGACTTCATTTTGACCTCGATAATATTACGAACTTGTTCGATTTCTTATGGAAGGTGATTTTATAAACCTTTTTTTCTGTTTATCGAAAGGCATTTGTTACAATAAGGCATGATGCTTGTTTACAACTTTTACATTTTATCACAATGTTTGGAAATGTTTCACATCACATCAAAGATGCTTTCAAGGTTGTTCTCGAGAAATCAAATAAAAATAGATCTCAGTTGTGTTTAAACAACATGAATTGTTGTACTTACTAAAACAAACCTTAACCGCAGCCCGTGGCGTAGAGGATAGCCTTCAAGTCTTCTAAGCCAACGGTCGTGAGATCGAATCTCGGTCACGGCATACATAGTACACGTTCTGTGGGTTGGTGGTTTTAGCATTTGTAAGATGCTAGCCATATCATATCCTCGAAAGTTGTACGCTTAGAGTTAAGTGAGAAGGAATCTTTTCGAGGAAACATCAAGTTTCATTGAGATTGTGTTTGTGTTCGTTTAAAAAAAAAACTTCTTGGCAGAATGAAACTTTTATCCGTGAATCGTAAATGATGAATCTTTTAAATTAACTTCTTCTCAACAGAAAACAAGAAAAAACAGTCAGGCAACATTAATATAATTTAGGCATTATTAAGAACTCTATTTTCAGCTTGTTAAAGCGTTATTAAGCGTTCTGAAAACTTAAAAGCGTGCAATCCAAATGATAATAAAACCTTTAAAAATGAGATATTTCATTTTCAAATCATTTTGGACAACAGCACTGACTAAAATCAATTGACTTTGAAAAAGCTCGGATGTCATTTTTGTTATTTTTTTTTGTCATTTTTGTCATTTTTGTCATTTTTGTGATTTTTGCCATTTTTGTCATTTTTGTAATTTTTGTCATTTTTGTAATTTTTGTCATTTTTGTCATTTTTGTCATTTTTGTCATTTTTGTCATTTTTGTCATTTTTGTCATTTTTGTCATTTTTGTCATTTTTGTCATTTTTGTCATTTTTGTCATTTTTGTCATTTTTGTCATTTTTGTCATTTTTGTCATTTTTGTCATTTTTGTCATTTTTGTCATTTTTGTCATTTTTGTCATTTTTGTCATTTTTGTCATTTTTGTCATTTTTGTCATTTTTGTCATTTTTGTCATTTTTGTCATTTTTGTCATTTTTGTCATTTTTGTCATTTTTGTCATTTTTGTCATTTTTGTCATTTTTGTCATTTTTGTCATTTTTGTCATTTTTGTCATTTTTGTCATTTTTGTCATTTTTGTCATTTTTGTCATTTTTGTCATTTTTGTCATTTTTGTCATTTTTGTCATTTTTGTCATTTTTGTCATTTTTGTCATTTTTGTCATTTTTGTCATTTTTGTCATTTTTGTCATTTTTGTCATTTTTGTCATTTTTGTCATTTTTGTCATTTTTGTCATTTTTGTCATTTTTGTCATTTTTGTCATTTTTGTCATTTTTGTCATTTTTGTCATTTTTGTCATTTTTGTCATTTTTGTCATTTTTGTCATTTTTGTCATTTTTGTCATTTTTGTCATTTTTGTCATTTTTGTCATTTTTGTCATTTTTGTCATTTTTGTCATTTTTGTCATTTTTGTCATTTTTGTCATTTTTGTCATTTTTGTCATTTTTGTCATTTTTGTCATTTTAGTCATTTTTGTCATTTTTGTCATTTTTGTCATTTTTGTCATTTTTGTCATTGTTGTCATTGTTGTCATTGTTGTCATTTTTGTCATTTTTGTCATTTTTGTCATTTTTGTCATTTTTGTCATTTTTGTCATTTTTGTCATTTTTGTCATTTTTGTCATTTTTGTCATTTTTGTCATTTTTGTCATTTTTGTCATTTTTGTCATTTTTGTCATTTTTGTCATTTTTGTCATTTTTGTCATTTTTGTCATTTTTGTCATTTTTGTCATTTTTGTCATTTTTGTCATTTTTGTCATTTTTGTCATTTTTGTCATTTTTGTCATTTTTGTCATTTTTGTCATTTTTGTCATTTTTGTCATTATTGTCATTATTGTTTTGTCATTTTTGTCATTTTTGTCATTTTTGTCATTTTTGTCATTTTTGTCATTTTTGTCATTTTTGTCATTTTTGTCATTTTTGTCATTTTTGTCATTTTTGTCATTTTTGTCATTTTGTCATTTTTGTCATTTTTGTCATTTTTGTCATTTTTGTCATTTTTGTCATTTTTGTCATTTTTGTCATTTTTGTCATTTTTGTCATATTTTGTCATTTGTTTTGTCATTTTTGTCATTTTTGTCATTTTTGTCAATTTTTGTCATTTTTGTCATTTTTGTCATTTTTGTCATTTTTGTCATTTTTGTCATTTTTGTCATTTTTGTCATTTTGTCATTTTTGTCATTTTTGTCATTTTGTCATTTTTGTCATTTTTGTCATTTTTGTCATTTTTGTCATTTTTGTCATTTTTGTCATTTTTGTCATTTTTGTCATTTTTGTCATTTTTGTCATTTTTGTCATTTTTGTCATTTTTGTCATTTTTGTCATTTTTGTCATTTTTGTCATTTTTGTCATTTTTGTCATTTTTGTCATTTTTGTCATTTTTGTCATTTTTGTCATTTTTGTCATTTTTGTCATTTTTGTCATTTTTGTCATTTTTGTCATTTTTTGTCATTTTTGTCATTTTTGTCATTTTTGTCATTTTTGTCATTTTTGTCATTTTTGTCATTTTTGTCATTTTTGTCATTTTTGTCATTTTTGTCATTTTTGTCATTTTTGTCATTTTTGTCATTTTTGTCATTTTGTCATTTGTCATTTTTGTCATTTTTGTCATTTTTGTCATTTTTGTCATTTTTGTCATTTTTGTCATTTTTGTCATTTTTGTCATTTTTGTCATTTTTGTCATTTTTGTCATTTTTGTCATTTTTGTCATTTTGTCATTTTTGTCATTTTTGTCATTTTTTGTCATTTTTGTCATTTTTGTCATTTTTGTCATTTTTGTCATTTTTGTCATTTTTGTCATTTTTGTCATTTTTGTCATTTTTGTCATTTTTGTCATTTTTGTCATTTTTGTCATTTTTGTCATTTTTGTCATTTTTTGTCATTTTTGTCATTTTTGTCATTTTTGTCATTTTTGTCATTTTTGTCATTTTTGTCATTTTTGTCATTTTTGTCATTTTGTCATTTTTGTCATTTTTGTCATTTTTGTCATTTTTGTCATTTTTGTCATTTTTGTCATTTTTGTCATTTTTGTCATTTTTGTCATTTTTGTCATTTTTGTCATTTTTGTCATTTTTGTCATTTTTGTCATTTTTGTCATTTTTGTCATTTTTTGTCATTTTTGTCATTTTTGTCATTTTTGTCATTTTTGTCATTTTTGTCATTTTTGTCATTTTTGTCATTTTTGTCATTTTTGTCATTTTTGTCATTTTTGTCATTTTTGTCATTTTTGTCATTTTTGTCATTTTGTCATTTTTGTCATTTTTTGTCATTTTTGTCATTTTTGTCATTTTTGTCATTTTTGTCATTTTTGTCATTTTTGTCATTTTTTGTCATTTTTGTCATTTTTGTCATTTTTGTCATTTTTGTCATTTTTGTCATTTTTGTCATTTTGTCATTTTTTGTCATTTTTGTCATTTTTGTCATTTTTGTCATTTTTGTCATTTTTGTCATTTTGTCATTTTTGTCATTTTTGTCATTTTTGTCATTTTTGTCATTTTTTGTCATTTTTGTCATTTTTGTCATTTTTGTCATTTTTGTCATTTTTGTCATTTTTGTCATTTTTGTCATTTTTGTCATTTTTGTCATTTTTGTCATTTTTGTCATTTTTGTCATTTTTGTCATTTTTGTCATTTTTGTCATTTTTGTCATTTTTGTCATTTTTGTCATTTTTGTCATTTTTGTCATTTTTGTCATTTTTGTCATTTTTGTCATTTTTGTCATTTTGTCATTTTTGTCATTTTTGTCATTTTTGTCATTTTTGTCATTTTTGTCATTTTTGTCATTTTTGTCATTTTTGTCATTTTTGTCATTTTTGTCATTTTTGTCATTTTTGTCATTTTTGTCATTTTTGTCATTCTTGTCATTTTTGTCATTTTTGTCATTTTTGTCATTTTTGTCATTTTTGTCATTTTTGTCATTTTTGTCATTTTTGTCATTTTTGTCATTTTTTGTCATTTTTGTCATTTTTGTCATTTTTGTCATTTTTGTCATTTTTGTCATTTTTGTCATTTTTGTCATTTTTGTAATTTTTGTCATTTTTGTCATTTTTGTCATTTTTGTCATTTTTGTCATTTTTGTCATTTTTGTCATTTTTGTCATTTTTGTCATTTTTGTCATTTTTGTCATTTTTGTCATTTTTGTCATTTTGTCATTTTTGTCATTTTTGTCATTTTTGTCATTTTTGTCATTTTTGTCATTTTTGTCATTTTTGTCATTTTTGTCATTTTTGTCATTTTTGTCATTTTTGTCATTTTTGTCATTTTTGTCATTTTTGTCATTTTTGTCATTTTTGTCATTTTTGTCATTTTTGTCATTTTTGTCATTTTTGTCATTTTTGTCATTTTTGTCATTTTTGTCATTTTTGTCATTTTTGTCATTTATTTGTCATTTTTGTCATTTTTGTCATTTTTGTCATTTTTGTCATTTTTGTCATTTTTGTCATTTTTGTCATTTTTGTCATTTTTGTCATTTTTGTCATTTTTGTCATTTTTGTCATTTTTGTCATTTTTGTCATTGTTGTCATTTGTTGTCATTTTTGTCATTTTTGTCATTTTTGTCATTTTTGTCATTTTTGTCATTTTTGTCATTTTTGTCATTTTTTGTCATTTTTGTCATTTTTGTCATTTTTGTCATTTTTGTCATTTTTGTCATTTTTGTCATTTTTGTCATTTTTGTCATTTTTGTCATTTTTGTCATTTTTGTCATTTTTGTCATTTTTGTCATTTTTGTCATTTTTGTCATTTTTGTCATTTTTGTCATTTTTGTCATTTTTGTCATTTTTGTCATTTTTGTCATTTTTGTCATTTTGTCATTTTGTCATTTTTGTCATTTTTGTCATTTTTGTCATTTTTGTCATTTTTGTCATTTTTGTCATTTTTGTCATTTTTGTCATTTTTGTCATTTTTGTCATTTTTGTCATTTTTGTCATTTTTGTCATTTTGTCATTTTTGTCATTTTTGTCATTTTTGTCATTTTTGTCATTTTTGTCATTTTTGTCATTTTTGTCATTTTTGTCATTTTTGTCATTTTTGTCATTTTTGTCATTTTTGTCATTTTTGTCATTTTTGTCATTTTTGTCATTTTTGTCATTTTTGTCATTTTTGTCATTTTTGTCATTTTTGTCATTTTTGTCATTTTTGTCATTTTTGTCATTTTTGTCATTTTGTCATTTTTGTCATTTTTGTCATTTTTGTCATTTTTGTCATTTTGTCATTTTTGTCATTTTTGTCATTTTTTGTCATTTTTGTCATTTTTGTCATTTTTGTCATTTTTGTCATTTTTGTCATTTTTGTCATTTTTGTCATTTTTGTCATTTTTGTCATTTTTGTCATTTTTGTCATTTTGTCATTTTTGTCATTTTTGTCATTTTTGTCATTTTTGTCATTTTTGTCATTTTTGTCATTTTTGTCATTTTTGTCACTTTTGTCATTTTGTCATTTTTGTCATTTTTGTCATTTTTGTCATTTTTGTCATTTATGTCATTTTTGTCATTTTTGTCATTTTTGTCATTTTTGTCATTTTTGTCATTTTTTGTCATTTTTGTCATTTTTGTCATTTTTGTCATTTTTGTCATTTTTGTCATTTTTGTCATTTTTGTCATTTTTGTCATTTTTGTCATTTTTGTCATTTTTGTCATTTTTGTCATTTTTGTCATTTTTGTCATTTTTGTCATTTTTGTCATTTTTGTCATTTTTGTCATTTTTGTCATTTTTGTCATTTTTGTCATTTTTGTCATTTTGTCATTTGTCATTTTTGTCATTTTTGTCATTTTTGTCATTTTTGTCATTTTTGTCATTTTTGTCATTTTTGTCATTTTTGTCATTTTTTGTCATTTTTGTCATTTTTGTCATTTTTGTCATTTTTGTCATTTTTGTCATTTTTGTCATTTTTGTCATTTTTGTCATTTTTGTCATTTTTGTCATTTTTGTCATTTTTGTCATTTTTGTCATTTTTGTCATTTTTGTCATTTTTGTCATTTTTGTCATTTTTGTCATTTTTGTCATTTTTGTCATTTTTGTCATTTTTGTCATTTTTGTCATTTTTGTCATTTTTGTCATTTTTGTCATTTTTGTCATTTTTGTCATTTTTGTCATTTTTGTCATTTTTGTCATTTTTGTCATTTTTGTCATTTTTGTCATTTTGTCATTTTTGTCATTTTTGTCATTTTTGTCATTTTTGTCATTTTTGTCATTTTTGTCATTTTTGTCATTTTTGTCATTTTTGTCATTTTTGTCATTTTTGTCATTTTTGTCATTTTTGTCATTTTTGTCATTTTTGTCATTTTTGTCATTTTTGTCATTTTTGTCATTTTTGTCATTTTTGTCATTTTTGTCATTTTTGTCATTTTTGTCATTTTTGTCATTTTTGTCATTTTTGTCATTTTGTCATTTTTGTCATTTTTGTCATTTTTGTCATTTTTGTCATTTTTGTCATTTTTGTCATTTTTGTCATTTTTGTCATTTTTGTCATTTTTGTCATTTTTGTCATTTTTGTCATTTTTGTCATTTTTGTCATTTTTGTCATTTTTGTCATTTTTGTCATTTTTGTCATTTTTGTCATTTTTGTCATTTTTGTCATTTTTGTCATTTTTGTCATTTTTGTCATTTTTGTCATTTTTGTCATTTTTGTCATTTTTGTCATTTTTGTCATTTTTGTCATTTTTGTCATTTTTGTCATTTTTGTCATTTTTGTCATTTTTGTCATTTTTGTCATTTTTGTCATTTTTGTCATTTTTGTCATTTTTGTCATTTTTGTCATTTTTGTCATTTTTGTCATTTTTGTCATTTTTGTCATTTTTGTCATTTTTGTCATTTTTGTCATTTTTGTCATTTTTGTCATTTTTGTCATTTTTGTCATTTTTGTCATTTTTGTCATTTTTGTCATTTTTGTCATTTTTGTCATTTTTGTCATTTTTGTCATTTTTGTCATTTTTGTCATTTTTGTCATTTTTGTCATTTTTGTCATTTTTGTCATTTTTGTCATTTTTGTCATTTTTGTCATTTTTGTCATTTTTGTCATTTTTGTCATTTTTGTCATTTTTGTCATTTTTGTCATTTTTGTCATTTTTGTCATTTTTGTCATTTTTGTCATTTTTGTCATTTTTGTCATTTTTGTCATTTTTGTCATTTTTGTCATTTTTGTCATTTTTGTCATTTTTGTCATTTTTGTCATTTTTGTCATTTTTGTCATTTTTGTCATTTTTGTCATTTTTGTCATTTTTGTCATTTTTGTCATTTTTGTCATTTTTGTCATTTTTGTCATTTTTGTCATTTTTGTCATTTTTGTCATTTTTGTCATTTTTGTCATTTTTGTCATTTTTGTCATTTTTGTCATTTTTGTCATTTTTGTCATTTTTGTCATTTTTGTCATTTTTGTCATTTTTGTCATTTTTGTCATTTTTGTCATTTTTGTCATTTTTGTCATTTTTGTCATTTTTGTCATTTTTGTCATTTTTGTCATTTTTGTCATTTTTGTCATTTTTGTCATTTTTGTCATTTTTGTCATTTTTGTCATTTTTGTCATTTTTGTCATTTTTGTCATTTTTGTCATTTTTGTCATTTTTGTCATTTTTGTCATTTTTGTCATTTTTGTCATTTTTGTCATTTTTGTCATTTTTGTCATTTTTGTCATTTTTGTCATTTTTGTCATTTTTGTCATTTTTGTCATTTTTGTCATTTTGTCATTTTTGTCATTTTTGTCATTTTTGTCATTTTTGTCATTTTTGTCATTTTTGTCATTTTTGTCATTTTTGTCATTTTTGTCATTTTTGTCATTTTTGTCATTTTTGTCATTTTTGTCATTTTTGTCATTTTTGTCATTTTTGTCATTTTTGTCATTTTTGTCATTTTTGTCATTTTTGTCATTTTTGTCATTTTTGTCATTTTTGTCATTTTTGTCATTTTTGTCATTTTTGTCATTTTTGTCATTTTTGTCATTTTTGTCATTTTTGTCATTTTTGTCATTTTTGTCATTTTTGTCATTTTTGTCATTTTTGTCATTTTTGTCATTTTTGTCATTTTTGTCATTTTTGTCATTTTTGTCATTTTTGTCATTTTTGTCATTTTTGTCATTTTTGTCATTTTTGTCATTTTTGTCATTTTTGTCATTTTTGTCATTTTTGTCATTTTTGTCATTTTTGTCATTTTTGTCATTTTTGTCATTTTTGTCATTTTTGTCATTTTTGTCATTTTTGTCATTTTTGTCATTTTTGTCATTTTTGTCATTTTTGTCATTTTTGTCATTTTTGTCATTTTGTCATTTTTGTCATTTTTGTCATTTTTGTCATTTTTGTCATTCTTGTCATTTTTGTCATTTTTGTCATTTTTGTCTTTTTTGTCATTTTTGTCATTTTTGTCATTTTTGTCATTTTTGTCATTTTTGTCATTTTTGTCATTTTTGTCATTTTTGTCATTTTTGTCATTTTTGTCATTTTTGTCATTTTTGTCATTTTTGTCATTTTTGTCATTTTTGTCATTTTTGTCATTTTTGTCATTTTTGTCATTTTTGTCATTTTTGTCATTTTTGTCATTTTTGTCATTTTTGTCATTTTTGTCATTTTTGTCATTTTTGTCATTTTTGTCATTTTTGTCATTTTTGTCATTTTTGTCATTTTTGTCATTTTTGTCATTTTTGTCATTTTTGTCATTTTTGTCATTTTTGTCATTTTTGTCATTTTTGTCATTTTTGTCATTTTTGTCATTTTTGTCATTTTTGTCATTTTTGTCATTTTTGTCATTTTTGTCATTTTTGTCATTTTTGTCATTTTTGTTATTTTTGTTATTTTATTCATTTTTGTTACTTTTGCCCAAAATTTTCAAAGGAAATACATATATCTTTTTTTTTTGTTATAACTTGATTATTGGCTATTTTTGATTTTTTTTTCTACACTGTTGAATGTTTAAAAAGCTTCATAACTGTTATTATTTTTTTTTAAATTTTCTCTTTACTCACACTTATTTTTTTTCTAAATAATTTTATTGATTGGCTAGTTCTTTTTCAAAACTAACACTTTCTGGAAGAATTTTCTGCACGTCGCTTTCATAACTGCAACATTGAACAAATCCATTTGGATCTGCCTTATCGAACTGCCATCCAAGCTTCTGGCACTTGTTATCGGAACAGAACGGTTTGGACCCTTTTGAAGGAGGATTTTTGTCGTTCAACACGAAGAATACAATCCCTTCATCACCTTGAATGACTGCCTTCCAAAACCATTGGGGAATTTCGATAGCATTTGTGTTCCGGTCAAGAAATCGCCGATGATTGTTGTTTTCCGGATAAACGACTCCACTATAAACGCTGTAGGATTTCTTACTTTTCCGCGCCAAGGTATTGACCTGTTCAGCTACTTTAGCCCAGTTTCCATCAACAACAGTCTGTGGGGAAAAGTAATTTTTATTTAATAAAAACCTAAATAAATTTTTAAATGTCTTACATCCCAACCAGGAGCACCATTAACATAAACATGAGTGAATCCCTTCCAGGAATTCACGGGACCATCAACTTCCGGAACCAAGGGAGCTCGTTGAAAATAATGATCTCGGCTTAGTCCCCACGAATCTCTGTTTCTATCCTGCCATGCTTCTTCGTAAAAATAACTGATATAAGAAGCACAAATTGATAAACCTTTCGGTGCTGGCGCCCTGAATCTGGATTTTTTAGTTGAAAAGGCAGATCCATCCAGTGTGTGCTTAGAGTAGATAACAGAACACTTCTTAACGTCGAAGCAAAGCTGATAGAATGGAGCGATCTTGCCATCGGGACTGGAATATCCCACGTCAATCAGTTTTCCCTCATTAGTTCGACCACAAACTGTATCGGATACTTTTGCACTCGGCTGAGTTGAAGATTCGCAGCCAATTACTATTCTCGTAGAAGGTACCTCGCAAGGTTTTGTTGAAACATCTGAAACGAAATAAGAAACCATAACAAAACAGTTGTTCAAACATACATATATGAAAACGTTTGATTACCAATGTTCTAATATTGGCAACTCCGCACTAAATGTTGGGAACATTGTTTTTGAAAAAGCCTGCTTTTTGTACCTTAAAAACAGTGTCGAAAAGCAATACTTTTCGACACAGTTTTTAAAACAGTGTCAAAAAGTGCCACTTTTTGACAATGTTTTGAATTCGATTAAAAAAAAACTACAATTGGTTTCTTCAAGTTGAAAAACTTGATTCTAAAGTGTATTTTGCGGAATTTAAAAAAAAAGTGTATACAACTCGATGCAGAACTCGAATTTATTCAGCACTCGACATAATCATCCGTCAAATTTACAACTCGTGCTGAAAAAAAAACATTTAAATGGTACATGTTGCTTGAATAACTTCCTATTTACCAAATTTTGAAGTTGCTTACTTTTAGTTCAAAAAATCAAAAAATGTTTAAAACTATTATTCATACCTTCCGGGCAACCAACTGTTATTTCCTCATCGAGGTTCCATTTAAAAACGCCTGACTTCGGTGTTTTGAGAGAAAATTCCTCTCCATCCTTGTTAAGGATAACACCTTTGCTTCTTTCACTTAAGCTGTCCACCGGAATATGACATTCCTGCCTAGCGGCCGAGGTTCCACATATGAGAGAATTTAGTAAAATAAATGCTGCTCCCAAAAGATTCATCTTTTCCCTGCTTTCCCTAAAAATCCAGAAGAACTTATGCATTTGAAAAATAAAGTTGATTATTTTATACTACTTTTTGATTGGCAGCAAACAGATGTTTAAACAAAGTAACGTAGATTATTAATGTTGCATAATTTTTTTTCTCAGCAATACCATTTATCATCCAGAGTGATGCAATTAATAAAAGACTGGTTGATAAATATAAATTCCCATATCGTCGTTTGAAGTCTGTATAAGTTCTCCAAAGTGTGGTTTTCAATCTCATCGAATAATTTAGGTATAGGAATATAAGGTTTAAAAAAGAACAATTTAATGTATATAATTTCTACATTATGCATCATGAAACATTTTATTTACATGCTTTGAGCGAAGCTGCAAAAGAACCTAATATCTTATATTTAAATTGTAAAACATACATTATTTAAAATAATACCTTAAATAGTGCTCTTTGTAGTCTATTCTATTTTGTTTATTTATAGGGGACTAGCTGACCCAGTGTGCTTTGCGATACCTTCTAAAAATCATAAAATTGTGTGAAATTTTTAAACTGTGACCCAAGGATGGGTCTTGACTCAAACATTCAGTCAGCGAAACTTTTTTTGTAGAGAAATGAATCCAACTTAGATGAAATTTCAGGGACTAGATAAGGGAAAATTGATGTTGAAAAACATACGAAAAAAAATTCGCCTTGTCTCCCGGTGAAACTTGAACCCACATCTTGCGCCTCTCCGGGGCCCATGTATTAACATTCTACTACAGGAGACCAACCTGGCGTATGAATATTATACTAGTTGAGTGTCGATGTCTATCGGAATGAAGGGAATAGTTCTCCCATGTGATCATAATCATTTTTCTTGGTCTATTTCTATTCCCATCCTTTCAGAGGCGCAAGATGTGGGTTCAAGTCTCACCGGGAGACAAGGCGAATTTTTTTCGTATGTTTTTCAACATCAATTTTCCCTTATCTAGTCCCTGAAATTTCATCTAAGTTGGATTCATTTCTCTACAAAAAAAGTTTCACTGACTGAATGTTTGAGTCAAGACCCATCTTTGGGTCACAGTTTAAAAATAGAAAATAAGGCGGTGCCAAACACCGAATTTGGTTGGATATCCAAATACGGCAAACGCATCATTTCTCATCATAACTGACAACCCGTGCAGTATATGAGAAGGCAATGCAAATCTTGCCGTGCCTAAAATATA